>NW_024884811.1:14001674-14003593 GCF_019232065.1 Centrocercus urophasianus
ACAATACTGCAGATATGATACCTTCTACAACAGTTCTGCAGATATGACACCTTCTAAATGTGATAGATTTAACTTTCAAATGCGTTGGTTTAGTCTGATATTTTCAAAGCTTAATCTGATGTATTTGGATTCATTAGCAGTGACCCTCTCAGAATTAAAAATGACCTTGTAAGTGGCACTTCTGAATTGATCCTTAGCAAAGGTTATTTTTCTGGAAATATTTCTGAACTATTACTTTGTTAAGCAGTTGCACTTCAGATTTCATTGCTCATCTAAGTTCAGGTTATTGTGAGTGGAGCGCCTTAATTCCCGTGTCCTCAGAAGCAGCAGACAGAGTTGGATCACTGTGACACTGCAGATGACTGAGCATGTTTCTGTCCTCTGTCAAGTATTCTGTTTGTGTCTGACTAAACACCATTAGAGCACAGGATTGAGGAAAGGGTGCATGATTATTCTTCCTGTTGAATTATTCAATATGGTTTTGGTCTGTGCTAGCCAGTCCTCCCCTGAACTGCATTTGGGTCCAATGCAATAACCCACACAGACCGAGGGCTGTTTCCAGCAGGATAGCTCTTCCTGTGGTAGGAGTTTAGCTGGCTGGATGTGAACTAACACAAGCCCCATTGCCTCTGGGGCTGTAAAACGTCTGATCTGTTTTACTTTCTGGTATAAACATGGGCTATTTCATCTTTCCCAGGAATTCCTAGACTTGGTGAATGCTCATATCTGTTTTGAAACTTTTTGTCATGAATTAGGGACAGACAAAAGTCCAAAGAGCCAGTGTTCAGGGACAGAGGAATGTTCCAACTTTGAAGTATAAACAAAATCTAACAGCTGTCATGTGGGATCTCTCAGTGAGATTGGGAAAGTTTTGCTTTATGTATTCCTTCAACTTCTCTTCAGTTTGCAAAGTACAGCATGTGGTGGCATAAGATGACTTATGATAATCATCTAGTATTTATTTTTCTTGGGTATAATTTCTGCATAAATAGATGTGAAATCCCAGTTTATTTCATTATCATCCCTGGCTACTTGTTTGTTTTGTCTGTGAAACTCCTCTGCGAGTTGCTGCATCAACATTCATTGTGCAATGCTGTTATTTACTGTGTAACAGGTTGAGAACAGCCCTGGCTTTTCCTGTAAAAGTTACATTTTTTCTTGGCTGACAGGATGTGCAGAGCTGTGCCAAGAAAAAAAGCATTCCTTATTAGCTTGGTGCGTGCAGGTATGTGTCTTCATACATATGTATAAACACGCTTACTGGAGGGACTAGAAGTGCTTTGGCACATCATCTTCTCCCATTACCTGTCTAACCACAGATATTGCAGTCCCTGTTCAGGCTGCAACTAGTCTGTCTGTGTGGGCACGCATGACAGCACAGCTTTACTTAAGTCTTCACTGCCCTTGCCCCTGTGAGTAAAAACTCAGTGGCATGATTTCTGCTTGTCTTTTAGCCTTGTGATATTTGCTATTTCTAAAATCGTCAAAACCTGTGAATATTGAGATGCATCTTGAGTGCAGCAGCATCATGAGTACAACGAGCAATCAGTTGTTGCTGGGTACAGATGTGGCTGTCACTGTCAGCTTTGGCTCTGTATTTGTGCCACTTCTTTTCCTCCTGAATGCTGGCTTAAGTCTCAAAGCATTGCCCTGTTCTTAAGTTAATCCACTCTGATCTCCCCAGAATTTACTAGCTTAGCCACTATATTACTCTGGCACAGCTGTATCGTCCCCAGATCAGCCTGTCTTCTGTCTAGACAGCTTAAAGAGCAGGGAGAGTAGGTACACACAGCCTGAAGCCAACTTTGTGACTTTGGGGGATTTGGGCTTCTCAGAAAAGGTTGTTATTGATGAGCTGCCATAAAATCTGGTAGAGAAAAATAATTGAGACAAAAAAAAAAAACCAAAAAAAAAAAAAA
>NW_024884811.1:14003693-14076449 GCF_019232065.1 Centrocercus urophasianus
CAAAAAAAAAAAAAAAAAAAAAAAAAAAAATCTCCAACTATTCTGTAGATATTGCTCCCAAATTTTCCCACTGACAAATGGCTCTCCCTCATGCTCTGCTGGCGTCCAAAGGATTTATTAAATAGTCCTACCACTTTGAAAAAGACTTCTACCTACTCATAATACCACTTCCTACCCTCCAATGTTAGGCATTCAGCTGGATTTTTTTGTTGTTCCATTCTGCTTTTGGGAAGGCTTAATATCTTTTCTAAAATGACATAATTTTAGGATTGACATTGACAGATTTTCAGGACAGATAAAGTACATTCTGACCCAGGCAAATATGAGGCTGAAAACAGCAGATGACAATTCAAGCAGGGAAAGGACTGTGATGTCATGGCATCAGTGATGTGACACAGAGCTGTGCTGAAAACCTGCATGCAGGCAGCTGAGAGGGAAAGGGTCCACAAGGCATATAAAGGGCAGGACCTGGCTGGGTTGGAGAGCAGGAATGATGGAGTACACCATTAGAAAGAAAGAGGAAGAACACAGAAGCCCTGCAGAGATTTCAACGTGTAAGATGAACAATGAGATATAAGGGACTGGATGAAGTATTTGAAATGCAATCTTCATTAATATTTTGTCACTCTTAAATCAGACTAATTTATTTTATGGACATGGGGATCTGTTCCTATTGATATCTAAAGGTGAATAACAGGCAGTTTAGTTTTTTTTCTGTTTCTTAATCAGAAAACCTCAGAGTTTCTTGATGATCTCTACCGGTTTTCTACATTTTCCTTTCTGAAGACACAAATTAAAAAGTCACTCTTCATTTCGCATTTTCTATGAGAAAATTTCCAGTTGATTTTCTCTTGCTTCCAGCGGTTATGAAGACTAACAATACCCAATGGGCTCATTGTCAAAGCTTGTGTTGTGCCCCCAAGAAAAAGATTAGAAACGCTGTGTTAGAAAGCGGGAATAAACATGGGTCAAACACTCAGAAATTCCCCAAATATGCTGTTCCTTCATATTCAGCAGATAATTCAGAGCAAATAACTGATTAATTTGGCCTTTATTCTGCTTATTTTAATCTGTAAACTGTCTGCAAAAATTTACAAATTTCTGAAAAAGAAGCAGCCCACAGAAAGAGTAATTAAAATAACAATCATGATCCAGGCTTAATCCTCATTTCCAGCGCCACAGAAAGCAAAGCATTTTCAGCTGAGAGTAGGGCCTACAAGAGTTAGGTAAATTGCAGATACAAACATGAAAACCAAGGGAGACGTATATTCTGGTAGGCATTTATTGATACTAAGAAACAACATCTGATATTTACAAAGCACACTAGCTTCTTGCTGATAGCACTGCACTCTCTTGATCACTCGTCCTGCTGCTTACTGCCCACCTCTCATGTCATTACGGGCATTGTTTGAAAGGACGGTTGAGAGAGGCACCTCAGCTGACTTGCAAGATTCAACCTTAGCAAGCAAAGGTGTCCCTGCCTGATGACAAGTATATGGAAGGGTAGGAGAGACTCCTCGCATTTAGTAACTGTCTTTCTTCCAAGGTCGTCTCCAAGGGATTGTATGCTCTCTCCATGCCCACGAGAATGTATTTTCCCTAATAGCTCCCATGAGAAAGATGTGCTGTGGTAGAAGACTTCCACACGCAATGGTCTTTGAGCAAACAAGTATGGGCACAAGCATAAATATATGTGACAAATGTAATGCAGTTAGCTGCACTCAGAAATGTAGCTCATGGTGATAGCTACAACAGTGCAAAACGGTGATTCTTCTTGAAGTGCTTCTGTGTACAAGAAACTGAGCAAAGACATTCTTCTCATTATTTAAAGCTGACTTTGCTGTTAATGCATCTTGTTTAGACTTTTAAAAGCTTCAGGCTCAGCAACAGGTTCAATGCTGTAGATGCTGTTTGCACAGCTGAACAAGGCACAGCAGGAAGAGGTTAGTCTATCAAAAGTTAAGAATTGTATGTCTTATTTTGTAAAGGCTATTCTTTTTCTAGGAAGCTGTAGTCAACACATGTATATGGTTGCGCTGCTCTCAGAAAAATGCATTTGCAATGCTATATACTGTAATCCATCACTGCTTTGGCGATTGCAGTTCAGGAACACCTTTTAATTGTGACAGAAATGCAAACAAAGCTTGCCAGTGCTAAGTCAGAAGCATAAGCCAACAGCCTTTGGTTCAGCAGAGAGTGCAGCTCTGCCTAACGAAGGGCCTCAGTCAGTGCAACCAGAGCCAATGCACACAGACCCGTAGGCTGCAGTGGGCTTCACAGCACAGCTTGTATTTGATAGAGCATGGTTTGAAGTATGTCCTGCCCAAGAGTTGACACATTTTGACACATCCTGTGGCAATAAACAAAATGAACCGTAACGCATCTCATTTGGCCTGCGCATCACAGGGCCTGATGCTGATGAGGGTGACAGTCTGCCCCTGGCACTGGAGCCGTCCGGCCTCACACTCTGTCATGGTCTGGCGGGCAGTGAAGTCGCTCAGGGCAGCACAGACCTGGATGCCGCCCTCCTCGCACGGCGCATCTTCGTCACACACACAGCTGTTGGATTGCGCTGAGCAAGGGCACAGAGGAAAAGGCACATAGGCACCTGACTC
Organism: Centrocercus urophasianus; assembly: GCF_019232065.1. Lineage (NCBI taxonomy): Eukaryota > Metazoa > Chordata > Aves > Galliformes > Phasianidae > Centrocercus > Centrocercus urophasianus. The sequence goes on from NW_024884811.1 coordinate 14,006,309, forward strand.
AGTGCAAAGCAAACCAAAGCATTCCTAGCAAAATGTTACTGGGAGTAACAGCGGTGTGCAGAGGGTGCTCTTCTCAGCCAGCTGTAGCACGAGCTGGCATTCATGTCTGACGGAATAACTAGAAGCACCAACAGGTGGTGCTGGCTGCAACAGGAGCTCAGTGCCGACAGCAGGCCTTCCTCAGCTAGCTCGGCTGTGCTTGTGGGAAAGCTTCATCAGCTGTACGGCTTGCTGCCTCAGGGACATCTCTGATGTTACTGCTGAAAGCCTGCTAACACCAGTTTGTGAACGTACTGCTCTGGATTCCAGATACCCTGTGCAACGAGAGGTCTGTCCTTGGAAAGCAACAAACCAGTCAGGCATACACAACTTGAATTTTTACTTACTCATAGGCAGTGTCACCATAACAGAAGGATTTGCTCCTACAAATGAATGTGCATAGTTGTATCAGTGCCAACATCTAAATAATCATGTGAGGAGGTTTACTTTTCACAACCATGTCTTTGTTTCAGTGTGGTATGTTTATCTCTGCTTAAGCTCCATCCAATTTTTTTTTTTTTTTTTTTTTTTTTTTGGTCTGTTCAGAGTTGGTAGACAAAACAGACAAATTCCTATCAAGCAATCTTTTTTACTGTAAGAATATGACAATAACTGTGCCTTCTATCTGGGGCACTTCTGAAAACATAATTTACTCCTTTATCTTTCCATTTCTGCCAGCCCTCTATTAAATGCACTGTAATGGAGGACACTCAGGGAAATTAAATCAGGGAATTTGAGAACTTCCACTGAGCATAGCTTGCAAAAGACTGAGCCTCTTTCCTCTAGGGGAATATTCCTTCACCTTTGCTCACAATATGAGAAACTGGGGATATGCAGCAAAGTACGAACAAAAACAAGTATCCTTTCTAGGTGGTACAGAATGAAATATTCAATTCCTTGCCACAGGATACAGCTGGGAAGACAGCTCATCCAATTCCAGGAAAAGCCTGGCTGTTCTTTAGGGCAGCAAAGACTCCTGCAGTTATTGAGTTGAGGAACTTAAAACAGTGAGAAAAGAGTAAGGCAAAAGCTTCATGCACAACTTCCCAAGGAACATCAAATCAGGTAACTCATTGAGGAGGGAGTAGGTGTAAGCTTTTCCTGTAGAACCTGTCACTCGGTTACTCTCCCCCACGGGGTTTCTTTTTCTTCCTGCCATACTCAGACACCAAACCCTGGTTGAATGGCTTGAATCCACTCAGCAGTAGTGTTGTGCCCTGTGCTGCTGGAACGGTTGGAGGTGCTGCACCGGCACAGGGCCATCATCACTATAATAGTGTGTAAATGGGGTTATGAACTTCATTTTGTTCATATAAACAAATTTCACTTAAAATCATAAAGAATCTCTCACCTTCACATTTTTCCCACGAGCGGCATGACCCACAAGATCTCTCAGCTGCCTGAGGTGTTCTGCAGTTTGCTGCATTAGTAAGAGAATATTTTCTACCCATGCACTCTAAGGCATACATCTTGCAAACAGTTAATGGTGTGTTTCTCTCTGTTCTTGGATCTGTGGCACAGATGTCCAGGGAAGGACTAAAAATAAAAAGCAGGGATCACGTCATTTAAAAGTGTTTTATCTTGGTATGTCTTAAAAAGAGCTGAGAGAATGGGAAACGTTCAGTGTTCAATTCTTTTTTTTTCCTTTCAGTGAGGTTCATCCAAAGAAAGAAGTAGTGAACTTGAGGCTTAGATGCATGAATAATTCAGACTTTTTTGTTTTCCACACAATGCTGCCCCTGAGATGTTTGCATCCTCACTTGCCATGGGCCTTTTATTATTCACAATACCTGTACCTATGTTTGTCACATGTATTTTCCTTACTGATCTTCTGTTGACATAAAGAATGAGTTTAACTTTTTTATTCTGAGGTACAGCAAGAGCCCAACAGATATGTTGTGCCAACCAGCTAATAACAGAAACTCTGCATCTCTCTCCATTACATTATTTTCTTGTCTGGCTGCATAGCCTATGAGATGCTGGGGCACTGATTTTTGATGTCAAAGTTATCTTAGCAGGTATGGGTACAGGAAATTCTTAATTTTTGAATATCAGTTTAAATTTGGAATAACATAATGTGATCCAGTGGAAGCATCTAGTCTTTAAGTTAAGTTGTGTATTATGTTTAAATTTCCTCAGAGGCCTTTATATTTGCCTGAGAATGGTAAATCTCAGTATTTGATCCTTAAGGACAAAAATTTGTAGAAGAGGCAGGTTAAGTTAGCTGGAAAAATAAAAGTCAGATAGGATTGTGTTAATGTCTTTGCTTTGCACCACTTTATCAGCAGCAGAGGGGAGAGAGGCTGATTTCACCGCTTGGTTGAACACAGGGAAATCTGATTGCTGGGAAAGAAACAAGGAATGAATGCTCCATTTTTCCAATCTGTAGCTACAATGCAGTAATACTTCAAGCTATCTTGAGACTGCTGTACCTATTTGCCATGGCTGGATCAGCTGGGGAGAAGTCAGTGGAAATCAACATGACCAGATGCAGGACCAGATGTCCAGAAAAAGCACAGTGAATCTGTGCTTATAACAGAATTTATTAATTTTCATTAATTTAGAAAGACTGTTATAGGCGGCTCTAAGAAGTGCAATAAAAATTATTAAAGGCAAGGAAGAGTCCTTGTGTAAAGGGAACCTGAAAAAATTCAACAACTTCTACCCAGGTGGGGGGTAGGAACACTCCTTTACTGAAGAACATAAAGAAGAAATGAAATTGCAGCTGTAATCAGCATACACTTTCTCTCCCTTTCACCTGCTATGAGAGGCGGGCAGCTTTTAGTTGAAACTAAGTGAGAAATTGAATTGAATATGATCCGAAGCCCATAAGTTTTAATATAATGTAGGCCAAGACAGGGATGCTATGCAAATAGATGATGAGGAAAAACCCTTGAATCTAGTGCTTAGGTGCTGGTCTTTAGCCTCCAGTAGCTGAGGTTTCATCCATCTTAACGCACTAACTGTGCTATGGCCCTTTCGCAACCTCACACCCTTTCAAACAGAAAAGCTTGTGTTCATACTGTTATGTTCTCTCTGTCCACAAAAGGAGACCAAAACCAATGGCCCGTTAGAGTTGGTCCCTCACCCTCACAATTCCTGAGCTGCATTTGGAGCGCTGACCCCTTCCAAAACTCTGCCAGGTGCTGCTTTAGGGATTCAGCAGCTCCACTGCCCATGATCATTCTCTGGCTGTAATTGGTGAGGGTAGATGTAACCTAAGGCACTGTCATGAGGGACAAATGATCCCTCGTGGGATTCTTGTGCTGTCACTGGATTTGTGATGCGTCTGAAGCCACAGTTCTTCCCATGTCAACTGTTCCCACCTCTTAAGCAGTGGCTGCTGCTGAGTGTCACCACCACAGCAGAACAAACTGGGCTACTTCTGCACTCTGAGGAAGGACCAACATCTACTGACATGTCTGTGTCCTACAGCATTAATAGGCTGGCAGATTGGTCTGTTTTGACAGATGATGACTTATCTTTCTAATATTAGATGTGTTATTTCAAGACAGCAAAAAGACAGTATCAGTAACAAAAATGACTGCTATGTATCTTCCTGATATTTTAAACGTAATTAAAAAAAATGGAAACAGGAGGCAGTAGATTAATTTTAACTAAGCTTAAATTTACTTATTTAATTTTACAATGTTATTGTGACTTTATCCAAGCCCTTCCCCAGTGTTGGGGACTCCCCCCAAATAACTTCACTGCATCCATGAACCAGAGACGTTGTTGCCTCAATTTATTGAGTACTGAGATAAAATGTTTAGGACTAGGTTAGCAAAACAACTGACTATAAAACTCTTAACTGGCTTATTACAGACCTTACACTTGCGCAAGGCAGTGTCTTCAAATACTGGCTAAGAGTCCAGTGGATCTACAAAATCTGAACAAAAAATCACTAATTGTAATTCTGAAATGTTCAAATTGTGTTGAATTTTGGCTTATAACTAGAGTCACTGGGCAAGGCATTACTGAGTTCTGAGGCTGACAGAACAGTACACCTACTCCACTGAGAAATTCTGCTACTTTGAAATCACTGGAGAGGAGTTCAAAATACCTTCTCCCTGCTGTATGAGGAAAGGACAAATCCAGTCTGTCATACTAAAGTTTCCAAACTGCTTAGCTTCTGCTGTGACATAAGCTGGCTGGATTTCACATTTAAAGCTCAGTAGTGACTTTGTTGGAAACTTCGTCTGATCTTTGAAAACCAGCCAGATGTTGGAATGCTGAATTCTTTGGCACATTTGGCTGTCAGCACAGGATGGTCTGTGGGGCCTCTTCCTTTTAATCTCTGTTTTGATTCTGTTCCTTCAACATTTTGCAAGGAACTGACAGTTCAACTCATATACATACCTTTATCCTGCATTGCTTATTGCTGAATGTAGGATCAGATAGGAAATAAACCCTGGTCTGCAAGTTATGAGGTCAGGAAAGGTGACATAACTGATCTGTGCAAATGGCTGTGCAAATGGGAAATTAGATTATTGTGCTGTTAGTAATGCTGCAGTCCCTAGCAGGGAAAAGAAAGCTGCTTTATTTCCCTACCTTACTGCTTTGATGCTTTATGTTCCAAGGGTCTCTGTTCTAACTTTTCCTCCGTCTTCTAAATCTTCAAAATATCATTTTATCTTTTTCCATCTATCTCACAGATCAAGTGGAACTGAAATTATTTCTTCACCTTCTGTCATCTAACTGAATTCCATCATTGCTAAAACCCACTGACAGCTCTGACAAGGCAGGTAAGTGATGAGTAGGACATTGAATGAGCTGTAAAGCAAACAAAGTACAATGCCTGCTTCTCATGAATAAAGCTTTCTAAACTGTCATGGAATGAAAACTTCAGAAATTTAATTGGACTTGAATAAAGTGAGAAGGTCATTGCTAAATCCAGCCTGAACTTACCCACACTCATAGGGCAATTTGCATACACATTGCGACTGCTGCACTTTCTCCCATGGCTGACATTTAGGCTCTGTCACTTCTGGTTTCACACTGGGAACTGAAGTAAAAGAACACAGACAATGCCAAGGGTCAGAAAAACAAGGGCTGCTAAAGCTTTACTCCAAAAGTATCCTACCAGCTGAGCATAAAAGGAACTGGATTATACAGCCATGACACAAAATCATAGCCTGCATGTTCATTAAAAGTTCCTTCTGCACAGAAGGAACCAACAGTATTAAAAATATATGGTACACTTTATAAAGTTACTGAACAGTAATTTACCCATAGGTCATGAGTCAGATGGAAAGAGCCAGGTACTATGTTCAAGCTCAAACACCCATCTCGTTTCTGCAGCAGCTGTCTGTCTCTGCTAATCTTAGCAGTGCTGAATCATTGCTAGCAACAGCTTTATCATTAGGTTTCAGAGTTACTGGCTTCACTACTGGAACCAGAAAAGCTAAGGCTCCAAAGCCCTGTGTCAAAATAGTGAGTCTTAATATTGTTATGCACTGATGGTAATACAGCTGCAAGTTCCATCTTACAGTCTTTAATCTTCACTATTTTTTCTAACTGTTGTACAAAGTAATGCTCCCTTAAGCAAGACACAAGCTATTTCTAAAGATGAAAGCATTTGAAACTTTCTAATCTTTACTGGAATTTCAATATATGATGAAAAAAAAAAAAAAAAAAACACCAAAACCAAAAACCCCAACAAAACAAAGAAGGGTCTGTAAGGCTAAGCTGAAAGAGTTGGGAAGTTGGCATCAGTGGTACATTAGATCTGGTACTTCTGTACTTCAGCAGTGGTGAGCTGAACTATGTACAGATATGTTAATCCCTCAGAAATTCTTGTGGTTAATGTGCACACCGATTTGATACAGTGATGAATGGTGAGAATGAGAAACTCAGACGTTGCTGCTCTTTTGGTCTAGGCCTTATTGCCACCTGCCCTTCATCTCCAATCAGGCTACCTCAGGCAGCAGCTGGCTGACCAAAAAACAACATACTTGAAAAGTAGGAGATGTGCCTGGGTAGCAGCCATGTCAGCTACAATTCTGTGTTCTATCTATACCACCAATGGTCTACCAAGAAAATAAACTTCTGTGTTGCACTTTGAGGATTGCAATGGCTTACCTGCCTTTTTGCACTGGATGGTTTTCATATCAGGAGTCCACTTGAGACTGGGTTCACACAAAATGGAGCGTGCCCCTTCTAGATGCATGCCATGTGAACAGGACAGAGTTATTCTCTCACCAATCTCATACGAAGGTTTCCATGGCTCTCCTTGCAGCCCCCCCTCCAGGAGAGGCAGGAGGCAAGCAGTTTCTAAGGAATGAGGTTTGAGATAGCCACAGTGAACCAGTGGGCTGCAAAAAAGGGTTTTATCTCCTAAGTTTCTTAAGAAATCAAATCATAAGATTAGATGGTGCTCCTGTAGGTATACACTGATCATGTTAACATGAGCTATTAACAAATCACACCAAGAAAGTGAATGTGCTGTACCAAGGATACTCTGACGATATCTCCTCCTGCTACCTACAGGTCTGACCCACGCTTCTGCTGAGGGTTCATATCAGTGAGTAACAAGCTAATATGGTCAGATCATACAAACAGGGCCCTGGAACAACCTAAGGACTTAGTTCTCACAGTGAGATGGTGTTCAAGCAATATGGACTAGCCTTTGTGGTAGTCAGTTATGGCTAAACTGGGTAAGGAAGAAGAAAAATCTCTAATCCCACTCAATACTGAATCATAAGAAACATCTTTGTCAAAAAGAAATCCCAAGGATAACTGACTGCTAAAGAGGAAAAGAGTGGAGTGAGGAGATTGTCCAAGATGGAAAGCAATCCGTGAAGCTGTGCTTTTATGACAAGATGGTTACTTGAGGGCTTTGTGGTTGTCCAATGCTGCCTTCTGGACCTTTTACTCTGTTTGCTTGGCTTACACCAATAATTTTTGAATTCCACCACAGGACTGAATGAAGGAACAAAAGTTTTTCACATAGAAAGCAATTCTTGGACTGGACTTTTCTTCTTGTTCCATTTCCTGTCTTAAAACCAGCCCTCATGGACATATTTCTATTCAGTACAAAAAAACGCAGCATAAAGCAGATTCTGTCTAGGGATCTAGGAAATACAAGTGTGCATTTCCCCTGCTACTACTGGAAAGCAGACACTCAGAGAAGTTTCACTGGAATTCAGGAATTAAGTTGTATTTCAAAATGAGAAACAGACATACCCTGACAATATCTGTCTGCACCCTGCCACTCCAAATCACTGCCACACTTAGCAACAGGATTACCAATAAGAGAATATCCATGTCTGCAAGCATAAACAATACTTTTCCCAACAGGATATGAATTTTCAGCATTCTGAAAGAAAATAAATAGGTGTCATTTAAAATACATATTCTAAAAGTGATTGAGTCTCTGGAATACTGTGCTGGTTATCAATAGCCAGAAGATGAGATCAAAATGGAGATCTAAAAAAAAAAATCAGCAAAATATAGAATATTCTGGCTACCTTAACTTACTAAACTAAGGTAGGGCTAGGTTTTAGGGGACCCTTTGCCAGGGATCTGGCAGTGACACATCAGTGATGGAACAGCTCTATCCTGCCATTATGTAAATGGACAGAAAATATACCAGTTATCAAGCATTAGAGGAGGAATACAAGCTCTTAAACAGCCTTTCAAATGGATCAGTGAACAATATATGGCTTTGCTAATTCTTAGGAAGCATATAATCAGTTCCGTCAAGGTAAAAGTGATAACAGTCACTCAGAAGAGCTGGACTTCAGGACATACGCCATTTGTGATTTATATATCCTTCTGTTACATTAAAAATCTCCCTATTATAAAAAAAAAAAATGAGACTCAATTTCAAAGTGGAGGGATTTACTTTTAGTTATTGAAACAAAAGCTCTGATATGGGAGACAACTATTGATCACAGAAAAAAATCACTAGCAAAAGAGACAGCACCAAATCTGGGACCTTGCCTCAGGTTGCAGGTGTGCAGAGACAACTAATGGGTTTGACAACTAATGCTTCAATCTACTTATTGAGCAGAAATAAAGAAGACGTAATCAGTAGTCTGAAGAATTTTTTTGTCCTTGTTATATAGGCCTAATTTACCTTTACATGTCATAATTTCAACAGAGAATAAGAAAGCATAATGGTGAATCATGGGATATAAACTGCAGATCCCTAAAATGTGTTTATAATTTTGCTGTGGACCTTCTGGATGACCTTGCATAGTCTCTATGCTGTTTCCTCTCTTATTTCCTCTATATTAATATGTAATTCACAAGGCACAGGCGTTTTTTAATGTGTCTTTAGGATATGGCACATGTAGATTTCTTTATTGTATAGGCAGTGTGATACTGAAAAGTAAAGATTTTGTTCTGGATTCTATATGACTTTATGGTTTGCTTTTATTCTTAATAAAAAGTCTTACCAAACGCCCTGTAAACTTCAGCCAAGGAAAACTGCTGAGAAAGCCACTATGCAGTAGCTCTGATACTGAGCTTACCAGGATAAATACATGGCTGCAAGTGGATCTCTGCATTAACTGAAGTTGAAATACTGCTGATGGGGATAGAACAGATAATGGAGTAGTAGAAATAACTTACTTGAACAAATCCATTTGCCAAGAGAGGAGGAGGTGAACAGAATTCTGTAGGAGTTATGGATGTATCAAAACAGTGTGGCTCAATAAAACTATAAAGTAAACAAAAGTATGGTTAAGTTTGAATTCAGCTTTCCTTTCAAAATGCTATGTTTCGAAAGAAGCCACGATTAAACTTAGAACAGGCACTGCCAGGCTGTCTGAGAGAATACCGAGCAGAATAGTGTCACATTTACAGTTTTTTACCCCATTTCCCAGCCATACTTTCTATCAGAATCACAACTTCTGAGTTTCATTTTGTTTCAGCTTAAATGTGACAGCTCAATAAATGACCTTCTCCCTGAATTCAATAGCTTACATGGTATTTTGGATTAGATTTTTAACACTTCCTGTATTCATAACGCAGATGTTCCTTTTCTGCTTACCGAAAGTGCTGCAGCTCTTCATCCTCGCAGGGCCTGCTCTCATGCTGCTCTCCTATGCAGTCCTTCCCTCCACCACTTGGGGAGGGGTTGTTGCAAATTCTGCTCCTGGTTTTCCTTTCCCCTGAACAAGAGCTCCAGGAAGACCAGCAGCTCCAGCGCCCATCAACAATACCTATGTAACATTGGAGGATGTTTCACGTTAAAAAGCTCTATAGGGTTGTTGTCCTTAAAAACAAACAAGCAAATAAAAAAACCCCAACAAGCTAAAGATGAGCCAAAATATGACCTTACAGAAAGGTCCAGGTGGCAATGATCTATTTTCTCCCAAACTCACTATTTCTGTAGCTATATTTCCATGGACTTGGAATTGCTTACCAGTCTAAGACAACATAACAGTAGCTACAGCTAGGTAAAAAATTAAAGAACAAGATTTTTAAAATGTATTGGTAGCTGGTCATTCAGTGCATATTCCTTCCTATTTATATTGCTATTCCTTCCTATTTATTTGTTTGTTTGTTTGCTTATAGAAGGTTGCAGTTTGAGGTGCTAATGTTGTCCACTGCATTTAACAATAATAACACAAAAATTGTTTGCATGATACTGCTTGGACATGCAAAACAAGAGTCAGGCTCATTTGAAGATCCATCTGTGCTGAATGCTGGGCAGCAGTGGTTCATGCAGCAGGACAGGCTCCAGAAGCAGAACACATACGCCCATTCTGAACTCTCGTGAGCTTAAAAAGTGCTGACCTGGCTGATCTTGCACAAGAGTTCCCAGCTCACAAGCTGCTCCAAAGGTGTAAGGCTTGCAGTAGCAAGTGCACTGAGTTCCTTCCACAGCTGCCTCACCCCCATTCTGGCATGGCTGACATTTGCAGGGATCATTTTCAGCCATATATTCTTCAATGGATTGTTTTAGGTAATGCTTTTTGACTGAGGAGCAGGGCACTTCCTTTACCAGCTCATACAATGGTGTTAGCTGCAGAGAGTAGAAAAACATTGATATTAAATAGTTATACTAGAGATAGAATAGTGTGTAAGCATATTTAGTCATGTGAAATGGTTTGTAATATATGTTCCTGCACATGGGACTTTAAAGATGCTCTAATTTCCTGTCTGTCTAGATTCTTATGTTAATTTTTAATATTATCCTTTTTCTGGAAAGCCAGCTTTGCTTAAACAGCACCCCTAGAAGCTACTGGTTAGCTTAGATATATTTAAAAGTATTTGAGATACGATATTACAGTTGAGATAAATGTGTACCATAAAGCAGGCCAGCAAGGTACAAAAACCCTAATACTTGCCAAACCATTTCCAACCCAAAAGCCTGGATATCAGACCATTTCACTGAGCAGTCACTGAAGGCAACAATAAGCAAAAACATTTTGCATTAACTGAAAAGCCCCTGGCAGTTCCTTTGGTATCACACCTTTCTTCAGTGTATGGACTGCTTCCAAAAAGAATTTAAACAAGGTAGTGGTGAATATGATCATAATCAGCCTTGTGTGTGTGGCTACCAGAATGCCCAGTCATATCGAATTTCTGCATGCACAGAAAAGGGAGAGGGATAAAAAGAACAAGCTGAGTGGAAGCTGCACAAATCTGCAAATATGCCTTTCATGAACAGGGCTATGTGGAAACTGAGCTTTTTTGAAATGGTAGGGTGATTCTTTATCCTTAGATAGAGCTCTACTAAAGTTACTGAAGGCTTGTAGAAGTGTAGATATCAAGTTGCCAAAGGCTAGGCTGATGATACAGCTATCACTTCATGTTAACTTCATGGAATTTATTTCCTGTGAATTTTTTATTTAATTTATAAATTAATCTGAATACAAAATTATTTCAGACTACTACCTGATTAATCACCAGCTATAGCTTAATCATTTCTCCCTTTGGAGTAATCCCATCTGCTCATCTCTGCTTCAGGAAACTATCCTTACCTTTTGTTTAATTACTCTGGGGTAGTCTGTCACAGATCTGGCCCAAGAGGAGTATCTCTGGTTGTTCCCAGCAGGATCATCCAGGTCTAGATAGCTAAGGCCAGCAACAGCACTTGGGCTTCCACCTTCTATGTAGGGATCTCCTCTGATCTTATTGCTGTTGCTTCCTGAATATTTGGGAATAAAAAATAAAGAAAATGCCACCGTTGTAATATTTGCAAATGGAAATAGAAATGATACATGCAAAATCTGTACTAGCAAGTAGTCACAGGACTCATTGATGCAGATCAACCATCTGTGCCTGTATCCAGCTGTCCTACATGGATGATATACAAGAAATATCTGGTTTTGCAGGTGTCCAGAAAAATTACTAATTATTGGGAAAACATCAGCTACATTTTACTGGTGCTAGGGAGTCTTTTAAAGTAGACATTTGGATCTGAGTTCAACATGTCACGATGCAGCTCAACACAGTTATCAACACCTGCTCCTCATTTTGACAGATATTTAAGAGGAACATGGAAGCTGTAGACATAACTGTACAAGTCACTACTGAACATTCACCTGAAGAAGTCTGTAGCAGTTCATCCAGCTTAGAGCACTTTGTTTTCTTCTTCTTCACGATGAATAAATTCCAGCCTGATGTGGTGCACTGATACATATCTGTTATGCTCATATCTGCAGATAAATCCATCCATTAACACATTGCACACAGGGAGCATGTTAGGTTCATTTCTGAGCTGTGTATTGACTTCAAGTGTGCATTAGAAAGAAAAAAATAAGAAGGCAGCTAAAAAGCAAGTTATGTCGGAAGGTCCACATGTTTCTAGAGCCTATAGATGGAGACTGACAGATGGGAGGCATACCTGGGAAAGGCTTATTGTTTCTTTCCTTCTTTTTCTCAGCAATCTCTAGTCCTACAGCTTTGCTCCCCACTGAGCATGTTTGTGTATGTCACTCTGGTGTTTGCTCTGTTTGCAATATATTCTGCTTTTTACATTTTACCCAACCTCCACTTTTAAGCAACATTTAAGCTTTAATATTATTTGAGATTCAGATTGGCCCTACAACTCTATTTTAGCCTGGTGAGGTCCTGAAACAGCTGGGATAACTTGGCTACTCAGAGAACCCCACATCACACAGGCAGATCTTTGACTAAACATTGCAGTTTAAAACTTTTTATAACCTTCTTTCTTTTGCCCATGAAGAGAATGGGCTGACCAGTAGAAGTCTCTTTCCAGATTTTAGATACCAGCTGGAAGAACATCCAAAGAAATTTTTATTCTTGTTTGTTCATTTTATTTCTGGTAAGAAATACTCTACCTTCTGCTTTCATTTTGTCAGTATCCATATAAAATATAACTTTGTATTGTCCTCCTAGAGATCCAGAATGTAAGAAATGAGTCCCAAAATTCTCAATAAATCTTCGGTAGGCATTATATTCATAGAAAACTGGAAGGTTGGCGAGCTCCTTCCAGAATGGTTCCGCAAGAGTGAGAAACTCTGGGTTGTTGTTAATAAATTGAGCAACTTCCACAGTGTTTTCAACAACCATCAGCTGTCTACTCTGGGGAAAGGAAAATAAATCAGTCATGCTTCATTGTACAAAAAGGATAGTTCCTATCAGCCAGATGATGAAGATGTGATATCAGATAATGAACAAATCTTTATAGAATTGTTGAAAGCAAATTGGAGGGACCAGAAAAGTTTTCCTTTTCAGTCTGATTTTATCTAGAGGATCAATTCAGCCTCCCAAAGTTCTTTTTGAATTTTGTTAGACTAAGTCTCAAAATACATTGTTGTTAGAGCAGCAAGACAAGCTTATCCTCTGTTAGCATGGAGGCCATGAAATTTATATATTTGTGACTTGATTTTGTTTGCTGTGAGACACAGGTTTTATTTCTTAATATCTAATGTCACTCACAAATTACTTATCTCATGCTTCGTTTTATATATGTTACAGGCAAAAGTTCTCTCTTAATGGAGTGCTATTAGAGGAAAAGATACTATAAGATAATTTAATCACAGTATTATCTGAATATTTTCAGTCCAATACACTCACAAAGATAGTAGAAAAAAAATGTGTGGAAGAAAATGGAAAAGAATAATCAGTTATAACAAGAAGCTGATGCTTTTCTTCCTCAAATATGGAGGAAAATAACTTGTAAATAAGGAAGGAAGGAAGGAAGGAAGGAAGGAAGGAAGGAACAGCAGCCAAGCCATTTTATTGGCAACTAAACCATTGATCTCTTTGAAAAGATCTTAAGGGACTTCTTTTCTGTCATGCCCTTCCTGCCAAAAATATATGGGCAGAATTAATTTGTGCATCTCTCTATAACAGTGCATGAAAAAAAAGATGGAAATATTAATGCAAAATTCCAAGCTACAGCGACAATTCATACATACCTTATGACTCTGTTGCTCATTTTTCTTCTCTGAATAACTGTGTCCACTGTTTGATTTTTTCTTCTTTTCCGTGTGCTTCATATATGACCAGCTACTGTTGAAAAATTCATAACTGAAATCATTCTGAATTTTAACCTAGAAAATGGAAGATGGAATTCTGTATAAAGAGGTTATGAAGGATGTTAAAAATGATATAAAGTAGATCAAGTCCTTCCTGGTGCAGAAAATTGGAAGTGTTTTACAGGCTGAATCCATTTCAGATTTCATGAAATGTTATGAAAACTACTGAAAAATGTGTTACTTTTCAGTAGTGTTACTCTCATACAGGATGAGAGGTAATGGCCTTAAGTTGCACCAGGGAAGGTTCAGATTGGATATTAGGGAAAGTTTTTCTCATGAAGAGTGGTAATGCATTGGAAGAGGTTGCCTAGGAGGTGGTGGAGTTACTGTCCCTGGTGGTGTTCAAGAAATGTGTAAATGTGGTTCTAAGATACATTGTTTAGTGGGCATGGTGGTGGTGTGTTGATGGCTGGGCTAGACAATCTTAGTGGTCTTTTCCAGCCTTAATAATTATATAATTCTGTTACATGTGTGTGCATATGTATATATACATGTAAGTTTGTATATGAAGTATCTACATTACTTAGTAAAGTACATTAATGATTGCTTGGCCTACTTTTGGCAAGGAGACAAACCAAATCCCTGAGACAGTTATTTGAAATAAAGCGTCTCAATGGAAGATCTCCGCAAAGTATTCCAAAGCCAGGTGCCCATCATGTTTCTTAAGGTAATTCAAGTTGCAGCTTATCCAAAAGAGGTGGCTTTATGTTCTAGCTGTGAGAGAGTTAGAAGTCATATCTGAGCAATTACACTTTTTTCTTTCCATTTTAGCAAGACAAAAGCTAGCTTATTTCAAAATAGTAAGCATATGTATACACCTTTGAAATCATTATATACTTTAATTTATTTATTTTAGCTTTTAATATACAAGATTCTTTCAGCATAAACTGACACAACGTTCACAGAGCACCTAGTGTCACATGGCCCACAACTCTGGTGGCACTGAAACATTTTGCTATTGGCAATAGCGTTAGTTTGATAACTCCAGCCAGCAGATGTACAGTGGCACAGGATTATTTTCTCTGAATTTAATTCTGTAAGAGATGAAGCACAGCCACAGTTCCTGGGCTTTCTGCAGAGAGGGAACAGGCATTATTCATCTGCGTTTAGGGAAGCCTATCTGCCAAGGGACCCTGCAAGGATTCTCATTCTCCCCATTATAATCGTTATTCTAAGCACAGAGTTGTGCTTAATGCAAACAAACCTGGAAGGTGTAAGCAAGAACACTTTCACTCAGCCTGTAGTATTCTCTCCCATCCCCACTGAAGACTTTTCTGCATTGTCCTCCAAAGTTTTTTGTATGAATAACTCTTCCCCTAGACTCTCCAGTGACTGCATCAAAGCTGCATGAATAAAAGCATGAAAAATCATTAAGACACCGAGGCAGAAATTCCTCTACAGAAGTTAAAGATTACCATCCTGTTATAACTGAATGCTGTATCTGCAGCTAAGTTCATAATCTAATTTACTTAAGAAAAGGGGAACTCAACTGACAGACCCTTTTGTCGGTAGAACAGCACATGAGCACATGGAAAAAAAAAGCTCTTAATATTTCAACCAAAATGGACACACATTGATTGACTTTAATTTATTTATGTTTATCACAAGTGATTTTATTTTTATTTTTCCAGCAATTCATGTGCAATAGCAACAACAGGACACCCACTAAAAAATATTTTTATACTATAGCATATAGTTTAACTATATAACTATATAACTGAATCATATCATGTTCCAAGTGATACAACTATTCGAAAGAAACGTGAGATAATTATTTTGTTAGGCTGCATGGAGGATGCAAAAGTAAAAATAGATATGGATCCACAGCACTAAATGAAATAGCAGTAAACAAAAAGAATGAATGTTGCTGGCTCATTTTTTCTGTTCTGATAGTTGTGTTTTAGTGGCTTACATTGTATTTCACATATCAGAAGATGTATTTAAATAGTAGAATAGAAAGCTTTATTCTTTGCCTCAAATCAAAGAGCTAGTACATCTCAGCTGCTCTGAGCCACCAGGATGATGGAGGCAGCTGGAGCACTTTTCCATATCAGATGCTCTACCATTGGCCCAGGAATTCTGTCTGTATAGCAGAAGCTTGTAAATACAATAAAAATATGAAAGCTTTTGGCGCTGGTACTACAGAGGTCTGCACAGTACATTACCCTTTTCCTGTAAGTTCTGAATTTGGAGGTGTTTTATCAGTATCACATACAGTCATCTTCTCTTCACATTGATCTTCATCAGCACCATCTTCTTCGCAATCCTGATCTCCATTGCACACTAGAGATCTGCTAATACACTGACCTAAGAGGAAACAAAAATGCATGAGAAAGGAGGAATGTTTGTTTAAAATTAAATATCAGCTAAAATCAAAATGACTGTCTCACTTAACTGTGATGTTAATTAGCTTGCCATTCCCACAGTGGACTTAGGAGGGATTGTGAAACAACAGTAAATGTAGACATAAAGAAATAGTGCGTAGTACCCTCATGAAAACCACAGCCAATCAAGTCTTCTGATACATTAATAAGACTGTTCATTTCTAAGTTTTCTTCCTACACTTTCATCTTGTGCCATATCACATGTGATTAAATCTGATTATCTTTCTGATAACATCAAAACAAGTTTATCATATTTCTCTATGATAAATATCTGCCCAATGAGGTAGTGTGTCTTTTTTGTGAAGGTAACAGAAGTTGCTTGCATGCTAGATTAGTCTGGGGTCCCTCAGTGTCCAGAGCCCAGATGCTTTCTAAGATGTTCGAATATAGCCTTGATCAGTTTTCAGCAATGTCATCTAAGGTTGCATTCTTTAATTACCTTCTCTTAATTAAACACAAAAACATACTTCGAAGCAATTCAGTAAATTGAAAATCACAATCACATCTGAGTCTGAAAAGGAAAAAAATTCTTGCTAAATCAAATCTATTTGTAGGTCAAGGATTCACTAATGGCATTGCTCATTTATAAACTCCAAAGACAACAAAGTTATATTTCTTAACTTCAAAGTCCAGAAAATGGTGAAAAATATCTTGGATGGTACCTGAAGAGCATCTGAACCGATCGCCACAGCCATCCTCTGTTGGGCATCCCCTTGTTGGGGTGCAGGGTCTTGTTTCAAAGGCATCACCAGAGCAGGGGTTTCCCCCATACTGCCCATAAACCGCTACTGTCCGCCTCCGAATCTGAATGTAAATCAAGATTTTATGAAATTGAAACGCAAAGCAGAAACAGTTTACTGGTGTCAAGACATGGATGCTGCTCTACTGCTGTAAAGAATGAGGCATTCACTACTTTTTTCTAAGACTAACCACACTTCATATTGCCACAGTACGGTAACAAATTCACAAGTTAATAAGACAACTACGTGGTCTTTAGATTGAGCCATAAACTTGGCTGGTTTGTTCAATAATCTGATACGAAACCAATAGGAGGAAAGTGCTGACAAATTTCAGTTTTCTTTTATATTACTAATAGGCTAGTCATGCCTGATATGAATTTGCTAGTGTTCTTCCAAATCAAAATGCTATTGAGAGATATAATAAAATCTAGCATCAAGTGGGTTTCCTTTGGCTTCTAAAAATCAAAAGTACAGTTTCCTAGCATGTCTTTAATTTTGACCAAACCTCCCTAACTGATGCAACATAAAAGTTGCAATCAGACAATCAACAGAATTATACTTTAAAAATCATCAACTTGTTTTCATTGTGTGTAATATTTTGAAACAATATTTTTCTTCCCTTGAACAAGTTTTCTTCCCTTGACATATAACCTCTCTGATGAAGATGAGTGGAAGTGGTACAAGCCAAAGAATGTCTTGGTGTACTGAACAGTTTAGTCAATCTTTCTGGAACTATCACCAAAACAAAAACAGGACAAATTATCTTACAATGTGAATACCACAGCTTTGAAAGAGCGCACAGAGAAGACAGACTGGAGGATTCCGTTCTCTAGGGTATAGCAACCTTTTCTGCTCTTCTGTGGAACAGCACTTCAGGTGCTTTTGTTTGAAACTTGGTTTGAGTTTAAAGATAGAACAGATTCTTCATTACTGGGGGGGGCCCCGCCCAAAGCATATGTTTGTGAAATCATGCAGTGCTAAAAATGTGTCTATTTATACCTGTTTTTGGGTACAGCCATCACACTCGGACCAAGGGCCAAAAGAATTCCAACGGCAATTGACTGGACGGGAACGGCTGTCCCAGCAGGGTTTTTTGCATTATAAAAACAGAAGTGGAATATTGTTATTTCCATTCAAAAGCACTAGTGAGAAACTTCTTTAAACAGCAAAGCAGACCTCCAAAGAAAATGAGGGGAACCATCACGCTCCCACTAAAACTACCAAGATCTGCTTTCCATTCTTAAGAATAAAATCAGCTCCTCCTCAACCTTTCTGGTCACTGATCAGCAAGAAACTTAGCGTGTTCCCTTGTCTTGAAGGTCAGTAAGGCCCTGTGAATCCACTGGTAATTTCAAAGACCAGCTCCACATTGCAAAGTAGAGAGCATCTAGATCATGTCCAGAGGTGTCTGGGCAGCAGTCAGGGTTGCCGTGCCTCCAGCATAAGCAGGAGGCATAGGGGTGTGACCCGCCCACAACATGGGACTGGCTCAGGGCAAGATGTGGTTTGCGGGCTCACACCACTACTTGCTCCTCCTCCACTGAACAAAGAAATGAGGGATACCATAATTCCTTCCTGTCACCATGGATAACAGTGGCAGTGCTGATCAGTGTCAGTTCTCTGCCAGGAAATTCGTCTGAAAACACCTTTAAGCCCAGCCCCATGACATGCAACAGGCATTGTCTGTTAAGTTATCCATGCTTAGTCTGTACCATGCTATTTTCTAAATAAATATTCACCTGGAAAAAATGGGAAAGAAGCCTGAAACCTCCAGCAACAAAAAAATCCCCAGCACCTGAAAAAAAAAGAGAAGCAAAGCAAAGTTACTTTTTTCTTTTCCTTATTTTTCCATTACCTCATGCAGCTATTCCAAATTTCTGCAATCTTTACACTACTCTGCTTGGAGAATTAAGGACGATAGTGCACTGATTTTCTTCAGTCTTGTTGTGCAAAGTACTGCTTTTCAGTTTTCTTCTTTCTTCCAATACTTCCCAGTTACATTTTCAGCCAAGTATTTCTCCACATAAATTAACATTTCATTGCATTTGCCATGTTCACTTCATCAGTACAAACTAAGTAAACAATTGTCTTACCTTCATGTTAGATGAAGTACTCAGACATCCAGCAATTAGCAGGGAAAATGCGCTTCCACTCAGTTCAGCAGCTGAAGGAGTCAGTCAGTCTGTCTGCAACTGTATGTCTCTGCTCATTCTGCCTTGCTGTTCAGCTTCTCTTTCCCCCAAAAGGTTGAACACTGCTGAGGAATTTTATCTTAACCCAGCTAGTGCTCTCTGGGGACACAGCTTGCTCTTGGAGCTGCCCAGTGTTTTTAAGACGCATAAATCAAGGCTTGGCTGGACAGAAAGATGTGAAGACTGCTTACTGGAAGAATGTCTTTATCTTCTCTGTCACTATTTCTTTCCTCCAAAGGAGACTTTTAGGCCAGTCCTGGTGTCACATACACTGGACCACAGCTGGTCTCTGCCTCCAGCAGGCAGAAATGCTCTAGATTTAAGCTGACGTTGCCAAAGTTTAATTCTAATCATGAACACTCAGTCTTCCCTTCTGCAGTCGTGTTGATTTCTGTCTGTTGGTTCTCATATTGAAAATCAGCTGATGGATATGAATACAGTTTTATTCTGTTTTTATTATGGCCCTGTTGTGAATGCCATTGGTATTTATGCTATATCAACAGATAGTTTTAGGGGATTCACTTTTTCTTTCCCCACCCTGCCATGCCTTCTGATTTTTTTCTTCTAATTTTTTTTTTTTTTTTTTTTTTTTTTTTTCACTTCTGGGAGCTGATCTATTCTACTAAGAAAGCAACACAAAACTTTCTTTGAATTTATCCTAGCATAGTCTGCATGAGGCCCTCATGGAAAAGAAGCTCCTCTGTCTGAAATCTCTTCAGATACTACATCTCAGGCACTACATCTATTTTGAACTGTTTAGCACAGTCCTCAGAGAAAATGTTTCATGTGACATCATTCATCTAGGGAGACATTTAAATTCTGCACTCCTTTGGCATGGTTTGCTTTCCTCGAGAAGATGTCCACGTCTTCAGTCATGTTACATGCGCCTGACAGTGCACCCGTGTCAGGGGCACTGTGTCCATTTTTCAGAAGTTGAGAAAGTTGGGAATCACAGAGCCCATTAATATAAGGCACAGGCTATCTTTGATACTTTTCATTTTTATTAATGATGAACCTCTTTTGTAATGTGATTTATACACTTTCTTCACTTTTATATGTATTTTACTGCTTCCAGTTGAAAACCTCATATTCCTGTTAAGTTGTATGGCCAATTTGTCATTTGCCTTAGTAAGAAATGATTAAACCTGAGTTCAGCCAGGTTGCTGGCCTGAAATATGGAAATTTTTCTAAAGACTATTTTATCTCTCCAGACATATGCCTTGCAGTTAGTTGTTTCAATGGCTTAGATAGAAATGTCAGTTTCTGTAAGTACATCTTAGTTACAACAACCTTCAAGATAGAGATGTGCTGTAATTCGCTCACAGACAACACACACAAATAAACACTGGAGGCCAAATACAACCAGCAAAGTATATATGTGTGGTGTGGGTCTGCTCTTGAGGAGTAGTAAAGTTGTTGATATTTTATTCACAGAATCACAAATTGTAGGGGTTGGATGGGACCTCCACAGATCATCAAGTCCAACTCTCCTGCAAAGCATGCTCCCTATAGCAGGCTGCACAGGTAGGCATCCAGGTGGGTCTTGAATATCTACAGAGAAGGAGAACCCACAGCCCCCCTCGTCAGCCTGTTCCAGTACTCTGCCAATCATTCAAAAGAGTTAATATTAACGGAGCATCTACCTTCAAGAACCATTTTGGCAAGACAAAATTGTTAACTTAGCAGATGGTGGTATACTAATCATTTCAGCACATGTTTTTTGGTACCAAAGTCCATAGACATTATCTTCCTACATTTGGGAATAGGATTCTATTTTTTAACTGACCATGGCTTCAGCAGTGATAAAAGCAAAGAGACTGTCCTGACAAGGTACAAAACAGAGTGAGGCGAGAGCTGGACTTGTGCCCCTCCTTGGACTGCAAGCCTATGGCTCCTTTGCTGTTGTGCAATGGATTGCCGCTCAGTCTCCTCTCAGTGGGACTGTGAATGGTTGGCTCCATTTTATAGAGTGTTTACAATAACTTTTCTCTGCTTAGCACTTAGGCTCTGTACCTTCTAGATAGTTTCCTACTAGTATTTGTTAAGGCAATGTAAGTCTACGTGCATTTGTGGGGTAGCCTCCTTGCTTTTTCTGACGGGTGAAAAATGCAGGGCCAGCACAGAACCAGGATGTGACTTGTAAGTACTGCTACAAACAACAGAAACTATTACTGAGAGGTCAGACTGAGGGAGGAAGCTCCCCAGTTATTTCCCTGGAGTGCACAGCAGTGAGGGACAGAGCATAACTTTCAGAGAAGATGAGGATTTTCCATTACCATTAGTGAAAACAGCAGTAATTCCTGCTCTACTAACCATCTGGCACTAAAAATACATTTATGGTAGCAACTTTCAGTTTTTGCTAAACGTTTCTAATGTCTATGCAGATATGAACTGTCTTTAGGCTTAAAGGAAAGTTTAGGAAGAGTAAAGGAGAAGTAGTTTGAGAGAAAAAAAGGATTAGCCATAATGCAAGGTATTTCTTATCTCGCACCACATGATAATTCTAGCACAAGAATGATTAATGTAATGCTTCACTTGCTGGACTAATGATATCTTGCCTAGTTTGGAGACAGTATGAAACGTTATTGTCTGTATTTTACTTCACACTAAGGTCAGCCAGAATATAATTATATCAGAGATGTTTCCCTATAGACTTCCAGCCCTTTGTAGGATTGATGCTAAGGTTACTCAATAGTTTACCAAGCCTTAAATAGTCTCGTGTCTTCATTGTCCAAGTTCATTATGCATTACAGCCCTGAAGACAGTCTGTGCTCCATGATTGTTGCAAATGCCAAGGATTCAGTGTCAACCGAGTGGAGAAAGAACATCCTGTCATTATGATTTTAAACGGTGAAACTGATTCAGGGAGGTTTTGGATTTGTTTCTGATTGCTAATTCCATTTAACTTTTAAAAAGTATATTAATTGCCTGTTTTGCTTTTAAAGTATTTGTCATGTTTCAAGGATTAATGACAGTGCCTTAGGATGTGTATCTATAAAATATGTCAAATAGCACTGATGTTGTGCTAACAGTAATACAAATGATCCGCTCTCAAGGGACTTTGCAGAAGGATACTGCCTTTAGAAACTGGAATGAATGTACTGAAGACTGTGTCACACAAACAAGGGCAGAGATAATTCTGGTTTAAACAAAGTGGGTCAGAAGAGAAGAGCTCATGTTACCATAACTCAAAATTCTGAAGGTTTTAGTACCAAATAAGTGATAAATTAGACTTGTCTACAGCACAGACATTTCAGCCTGTGGGGAAGGAAAGGTCATACATGGCCAAAAAAGTCACTACTGTTCTTGAGAATTAAATTCTAATCTTACAGCACGAGACAAGGTGAACAAATTTAGCAATTTGATACTGCCCAAAGTACTGAGTTTCTATTCTGCTTTTCCACCTCTTTTTCAGCTGTTACTTCACATACCGATTATGTATTTCTCCTGCACATCTGGCATTGGGTTTGACACCTTTTTGGTTCTTCCTATGAGACAGTTTAGTCCATTACAATAAATTCAGCAAAAAAAAATATGGGTACTTTTCTGCTCTGTTGATGAGTTAGATTGTCTGCTGGGGAGTTCAGGTAGAAAACAGAGCCAGGAAGATGGTGGCAATGCACTGCCAGGGAGGAGAGAGAGGGAGAAAAAGAAGTGAAACTTGTAAGATAGAAGATAGACAAAAGCAGACCCTTCTGCTTGCAGATCCAGCCAGACACTGCATCGGCTCAAGTGTCTGCAAACCAACACCTTACACAACTCTTCTGGTTGATGCTTATCCTAGACTACTGGTTATAGCCACCCTGTTTCTCTTTGCTTCACAGGACTCTGCTGGACATGATGGTGGAATCCAAATTCACCACCCTATCTAATGACCAGTTGCCCAAATGGGCCAGATGTAAGTGTTCTTTGAGGCTGAATATTTATTTCTTCATTTCTGAAACTACTGATACTTCTAATATTCCCTGAATCATCCCAGTTCCATGGTGAAAAAATGCTAAGTTTGAACTGTCAGCCTCTGGAGGTGGCTGAGGTATGGATAATAAACATAAGTGAGATTTTCAATGGCCTTTATCACTGAGGGATGGGAGTTGGGTAAAGTCTTCCACAAGCCCTTCTCAACCTGAAAATCTGCCTGCCGCAGATCCACATGCTCTCATACACCTGCCCAGGAGCAGAGGCTCACACATGCATAAAATAAGTGCATTTCATGAATCAGATGGCTGGTCTCATGATTTTAACCCTTCAAATAAGCTAACACAGAAAGAGTCACATGCAACAATCAAAGCTGGAAGAATTATTGCATTGCATAATGGTGACACAAAGGCACAAATGAGGTAGAAAAGAGTATCTCAAGGATTAAATCATGCCAAGGACTGTACAGTCAGTTCCAAGCAACTGACCCTCAATGGAAGACAAGGTCAGTTTTTCACAAATATTGAATGATTTAAGCTTCTGTTTATTTTTTCTTGTATCTTCTACATTGCCTAACTGTGAGTTTAATTCATAGTTTATTAAATTTGTAAGTAGCTTGATATGAGTGCTTGAGACAGCAGCATCTAGCACTGGTGATCCAGAAGGTCTGTTTCAGTCTGATATCTTGGTGCTTTTCAAAATGCTATCTCTTTCTGATAATTCTTTGTACAGCAAGTAGAATGTTAAATATTAGCCATTACCAGCCTTGTCCAAGCTTTCATATTTCTGGTTCTTTCTAAGCCAGTAGGGCTTGTGCATTATTATTTTCTTTTTTTTTAAAGAATTATTATTGTAAGTAGTTGGAAATCCAAAATGTTTCAAGAAGCATACTTTGAATCTTTCATCAAAATCCATTGATCTCTCCCTAAAAATGTACAAGAATCTTGAAATTAAAACCTAAAAAAAAGATTTTGTCAAGATGAAGGACTCCTTGACAGAAGGATAGAACAGAAAAAAAGGCAGGACTTCAAAGAAGCAGATCTTATTAGGATGTCTTTTTCAATCACAGCATTAGGACCATTTGAAATTTGTTAAAATTTTGTCAGTTTATTCAAGAAGTAAATAACCTTAATTCTATATGAAACTTCTGGGAATGAGTTTTTGTAGGCACCTTGCATCTGAAACCAAATTGAGACAAATAAAGCAAGCTTTTGCAAACTTTCAGTGAGACAATGGGAATATAGAGCATTATTCTCTCAGCATCAAAATGATGTCTGGTTGTCTTCTTCCCTTCATAATTCTAGGCTGGGAACACATAGAACAACCATCAGACTGCAGTAAAAGAAAATGCATAGCAGCAATAGCAAAAGGCTAATATGGTCACGGAGATTCACCTGAGCTCCACTGTGCTCAGTAGCACTTGTTACCTCTGCTACAGCAAGCATAAAAATGGGAATGGTGTCCTTTTGCAAGTTATTCGGTTTCCTGTCGGTATCCACAGCTGTGCTCAAAGGAGCAGCACTAAAGGAAGTGAACTACTGTGATTTTTAAATTTTGTGTGTGTATCCCAGAAGGATATATATTTTTTTGTGTCACCAGAGTTAATGGCATACTTCGCTACTATCTACATATAAAGGTCTGACAATTTCTGCCCATCATGTCATATGGTTACTGTTATGTATCATTTTTATAACAAATTGGTTTTAATTTGTCTCTATATGATAAATAATTTGGCATTTTTAAAATCTGGTATGGGAGACCATATAAACAAATATTTTTGGAAGAACCTGCATTCCTGGAGATGGTAGGT
Source organism: Centrocercus urophasianus (assembly GCF_019232065.1). Classification (NCBI taxonomy): domain Eukaryota; kingdom Metazoa; phylum Chordata; class Aves; order Galliformes; family Phasianidae; genus Centrocercus; species Centrocercus urophasianus. The sequence goes on from NW_024884811.1 coordinate 14,030,852, forward strand.
GCTCTTAATTAGCCTGTAAACAAACACTGCTGTGTGCCTGCTTGGTTCAAGAATCATCATGAGACTGACTAAACATACAATGTTTATGAGTGCAGAGAACCTGTAGAGCAATTAACAGTTAAGAAAAAGTATTCAGCAAACAGCAATATCCAGATGTTTTAGAGCTAGCAAAAAGCAAAACAAAACAAAAACAACCAGAAAAGATATAAATATTGATCTTTCTGAGAGAAAATTGTAAAATGTAGGGCTTTTGATAATATTTGTTACAAAAGCCTCAGTGGTCAGTGAAGCCTTGTGTTTCTTCCTTTGTGTGCACTCGTGGCAAGAAATAAACACTGCTTAGGGCTATATTGCTTAGGTAGTATTGCTGTACTTCCTCATGCAAAACGCATCAGTCTCGAGAAAAGAACCTTGGGAAAGGTTTCTGATCATTTTTTACTTAAGTCAGTAACTTGTAATATGGTCGAAAGACAGCTGAAAAATTTATTTGCCAATACCATTACTTCAGAATTTACTGATTTTTTTTTTTTCTGATGTTAGAATGCAGTAAGATGCTGTAGATTAGGAGACTAAGTAGACTAAGACTAGTCATGGTTTTGTGATCTTTTTTTTTACAGTGCAATATTCCCACAGGCATTTCTGCCTTGATGAATAGCCACTTCTTAGGTTACATCTCCACCTAATATAACTTCAAGCACAACTGAAAAAATTTCCAATTTAAAGTGATTTATTAACAAGTACTAACTAACACAACAAACCACGTCTAAAATTTTAAGGCATATTCTCCATTGTAAAGTTATTTTCCAAGTTAAATGACTTAAAGATCATTATGTCCAATCATTAACTTAGCACTGCCAAGCCTAGCACTAAACCACATCCCTAAGCACCACATCTGCACATCTTTTAAATACCTCCAGGGATGGTAACTCAACTACTTCCCTGAGCAGTCTGTTCCAATGCTTCACAACCCTTTTTGTCCTAACATCCAACTTAAACCTCTCCCGGTACAACCTGAGGCCGTTTCCTCTTGACCTGCTGTTCATTGTTTGAGAGAAGAGACCAAGCTGTAAAGAGAGATAAGGTCTCTCCCGAGTCTCCTTTCCTCTCAGCTAAACAATCACAGTTCCCTCAGCCACTGCCCATAACTCTTGTGCTCCAGCCTTTCAGCAGCTTTGCTGCCCTTCTTTGAACACACTCCAGCATTTCAGTATCTTTCTTGTAATGAGAGGCACAAAACTGAACACAGCAGTCGAGATGCAGCCTCACTATGTTGAGTGCAGGGAACAACCACTTCCCTAGTCCTGCTTACCACACTATTCCTGATACAAGCCAGGGTACCATTGGTTTTCTTGTTCATCTAAGCACACTGCTGGCTCATGTATCTTCTGCATAAGCGCTCATATGTCTTCTGAGTTTGCCTTGTTAAATCTAAAATCACCCTGTCAGAGGCTGAAAGGTGCTAAGGTGCAGATCCAATCAAAATAATAGGAGATACTTAGCTGGACTATATGGAAAGTTCCATCTGATCTGAGTGCCCAGAACAGCATTGCCCTGTACCCAGTGGTGCAAAATGGAGACCTGGGGCCACAACTGCATCCCAGCCCCTCAAAAGTCTGCTTTGAAGAAACAAGCTGTGTTGCATGTGCAGGTATACACTGTTTCTTATGGCTTCAGGACTGTAAGATCTATGTTGTAATCAGATAGGGAAAAGTTCAAAAATCTTTTTTATGTCCTCTTTGCACACACTAATAAGCCTAGGCAATGTTTCGTCCTCTATTTTTTATTCAAGAGAAATGGCATTAGATGGAAATTGTACATGGAAATTAAGGGAATTTCCTGATGGAACCAGTATGCCTCAGTTCCAGTAAACAGAAAGAGGAAAATGCCTGATGCAGAAATAAGCTGTTCCAGAATAAACAGAAGATAACATTTCTAACTGCAGGCCTGAACTGACGTTTCCTGGCAAAGCATTCTTAGGAAGGCTCTCAGCCAGCGATCATTATTAAATGCAACAGTGATTTTGAAGGAGAAAGGCTAACTTACTTCACCTGGGGAAACAGGCTTTATTTTCAATAAACTTAAAACATACAACTGTCTATTTCACTTCAGTGCAAAGACTTTTTAAATACATTTTGTTTCTTGAGTCCCAGTAACAAAGGCAAACTACACAGTTCCATACAGGACAAAGTGACCAAGGTGAGCAGTCCCCTGTGGTAATCCTAGAGACAGATAAATGTAAATTCTTTAGGGTTCCCGAGGTGAGATGTGATTAAATTAAATAAATTGTATATTTGGCTTGTTTTTACTGGTTCTCGGATTAAACTTGAGTCTTTTCAGCCTTTCTTCTCTGATGTTTTCTTCTGATATTCACCTCACTGTAAATATGCATAGATAGAATATTGGATCTAAAGTAAGATCTGAAATATATGAATAGCAAATATTTTGTTAGAAGCAAATGTGTATTTGTAAAAGAAAATGAGATACTTAGCATGCTTCATGTACATTTTTATTAAAAGTGAAATCATTCACTTGATGCTGAGTGGAGTACCACATGGAGTGAATGTGATGGCAGAGATGTGTAATTATACATAAAATGTGTGAAAAATGAGAGGGTAAGGTAGTCAACTGTTTGAATCTAACCTTAAGTGTAGGGCTTCTTTTCACAAAGTTCTGACAAAGTCTTTAACTTTTCTTGCAGGAAAGGTGTTCTATTTCCAACCAGTTTAAATTATACTTTGTTTCCGAATAGTCAATATTCCCATCTAACCTATATACTGGGAACCTGGGAAATATGAAAGAATTATCATTGTAAATTACATCTTAATGCTCAACTGCAGGTTTCTAAGTTAGCACACTTCACCTTAGGTCTAGTTTATATCTAGCTATGAAACAGATAAGCTTTTTGATATAATTTTTATATTTAAAAAGGAAAAAAGAAAGAAAACATTGCTAGTACTGCTTAATGTGTACCACCCTTGTGTATGTGACCACACTGAGATACATGCACGTGACTGAGTAACATTTGCTTTTCTTTTGTTCAATAATGAATCTTTTCAGATTAAAGTCCTTTAGAAAAAACTCTGCAAATGAAAGCCAGAGACCTGCATTATTCTGGCAAATGACAGATGTTTAAAATGCACGCATGTCAGTGAAAGGCAAGTTTATAAGATAGAGGCTACAGGTTTTATTTGACTAACCAGAATAGTGGGAAAAAGCAGTCAACATACGAACACTAAGGTTTTTTCTTCCAAGCATGAAACTGATAAAAAGCATTTGTTTGAAAACATGACACTCGGAGACACTGGAGGTACAGTCATGCCTTTACTCTTACAGATCTCTTATAAAATGGCAGCATTAAAGAAATACAGCTGGAAGGGATGCCAGAAGTTCATCTAGCGTATCCGCCACACCACTACAAACATTTGCCCAGCCTTTTCTCAAAAACTACAGAGCCATCTGTGGAAAAATTAAATCCAGTGCTTTGCAACCTGTGGTGGTACAAAAGATTTCCCAGTAACTGAAACATCTCCTGCTGCAGTGTCAGGGGAGAACAATCAAAAGCTGAACCTTTCAATCTAGAATGTGATGCAAGTTACAACTCTGGACTATGGGGGCTCAGAGGCAACTTTCAGCAGATCTCCAGTAAAATTCTGTACTATGCTTGTGTGTGTATGTATGTCCAGAAAAAAATACTGCAAGATTTTAAGTTATTATCCAGAAAAAGTTTGTTCTGTGTAGCATTATTTTGATCATCATCATAATATTTAACAGCTATTAACTTGTAAAGGAGCTTGTAGCTTTCTGTGCACATCTTCTGACACTCAGCCCGTATCCTGGTCTCTTTGTCCAATGCTAAAGATTAGTAATTAAAAAAATATAATGCTTTTCTAATGCAACTTGCTTATATAAGCACTGCACATGAGCACTATTGAAGGGATGCCATGTCACATGTCACCAGCACAATGCACTTCATGCCATGACGGCTGATGGAATGGCTGTGTACATTTTTAATTCAGTACTGAGAAAAACACTTGGGGAGCCACTTTTATTTTTTTTTTATTTTTATTTTTTTAATTAATAAATTCTGGTATTTGTTTCAGCATGCCATTTTCTGCTGTTTTTTTTTTTTTTTGTGTGTATGTGTGTGGTAAAGAAGAGTCTGGATACATGGAAATAGTTCATAGTTGTAATAAACAGACTCATTCTGGAGGCAACAATATAAAATGTATTTAATACATTTCGTATAAGCTCTGTCATGCAAAGCCTTCTGATAATTTTGATAATTTATATTCACTGTATTTTAACAAGTAATTTCGTAAGCTAGTGGCAGCTGTGTAATTTTCTTCTACCCATTTTCATTTTAAATAGAAATAAAGCCATTTGCATTAATCATTAGTTTCTTAGCAGGATGCAACTGCCTTTTTCATAACCATTGTTATTTGTTCATATTTTCTGCTACTATCATAGAGATTTAAGGACTGGATAAATAACAGTTCTTTTAATTTATTAACCTAATTCACTGTTCAGCGGTCGGAAGTTTTAGTTGAACTATACTACCATCCTGTGGTGAACAGTGTATCTCGCTCAAATTCAAACAAACTAATATTTTCAAACTCAAGTATCTGGATATCATACAAATGAAGGTGTGTTTCCAAACCAGACACCCTTCCCAAGACAGCTATTATATATACATATATAATATATATAATAGATAACAGATATTTAGGGTAGCTTCTTCCATACTAATTCCAGCAAGAAATCCAAGATGATATGCAGAAAGAAAGGCATATAAACTGACCCTTATTAAAATGCTGTCCTTTAAATTATTCAGTTCTCTTTCAGCCTCCCTGAGACACTGTAAGCATGGTTAACGTCTTCATTGCCCAACAGAATCTAAAAGCATTTCTCTGGTCCAAGGGACTTGCATGCATTTCTGAAGATGATATCAAGCACTTGCTATCTAGCACTTGGCTTCTGGCAATGTCATCAATGACACAGACAGTAGGGTCGAGTTCACCCTCAGGACCTAGACAGCATTCAGCAGTGAGCCCAGATGAACCTCATGAGGTTCAACAAATCCAAGTGCAAGGTCTTGCACCTGGGTTGAGGCAATCCTCATTACCAGTACAAGCTGGGGCTGAAAGGACTAAGTGCAGATCTGCAAAAAAAAAGATGTGGGAGTACTGGTGGATGGAAAGCTGGACATGAGCCAGTAATGTGCTCTCGCAGCCCAGAAAGCCAACCGTATCCTGGGCTGCATCAAAAGATGCATGATTCAAAAGAAGCATGGCCAGCAGGGTGAATGAGGTGATGATCCTGCCCCTCTACTCTGCTCTGGTAAAGTCTCACCTGGAGTACTGCATCCAGATGGGGAGTCCTCAGTACAGGAGAGATATAAACTTGTTGGAGTGCATCCAGAAGAGGGCCACAAAAATGATTCATTGAATGGAACACCTCTTCTACAAGGACAATCTGAGAGAACTGGGGCTGTTCAGCCTGGAGAAGATTGCAAGGAGACCAGATAGCAGCCTTTCAGTATCAAAAGGGGAGCTACAGGAAAGAAGGGGACAAACTCTTCAGCAGGGTCTGTGGTGACAGAACAAGGGAAAAGGGTTTCAAGCACAAAGAGGGTATATTTAGGTTAGATAGAAGAAAACTTTTACAGTGAAGGAGGTGAGGCACTGCCCAGAGATGTGATTGATGCTCCGTCCCTGAAGACTTTCAAGGTGAGGCTGGATCAGGCCCAGGGAAACCTGATCTATGGATATCCCTGTTCACTGCAGGGGAGTTGGACTAGATGACCTTTAAAAGTCCCTTCCAACTATGATTCTATGATATGTCATGCATCAACCTTTGCTTTTTCAATCCCCTGTAGTCCTGCCATTTGTGCACAGGACACGCTATACATACATAACTAAGTGATGCCATATGATGATATTTGACAGCAGCTGTTGGTCTTGCTTTTGCCACACAGAAGTTCTTTCAGCAAATTTCAGCAAAACTGCTCTGTTTTGGAACAAACTTTTGGCTTGCCTGGGCTGCATGAGTGAAAAGGAATTGACTTTGGCCACATCTATGAGGTTATTCCGAAAGTAATGCCTTGTATTTACTTCCATGGAAACTACAAAAGATACAAAGAGCACAAAAACACTGGTTGAGCAAATTCTCAGTTGCAAAATGCTATTTTTGCCCACATGGTCACCACCATTAGTTCAGTATTTTTGCCAGTGATGAAGAAGAGCCTGCATTACACGCTTGTAAAAATCTGGACCAGAGGACATGACCTACTGTTGTTGTCCCACTGAAACACACCACTCACTACCTCACATCCACTGGCTTACATTAAACATTGCTTAGTCTCAACAAACATTCATTAAGTGTTGATGAATGTCAGTAGGTGATATCTTTTTCTCATGGAGGAATTTGATAACACACCTTTGCTTCATGTGCACTTCCATGTCAGATGCCATTTTGTCAGACTGCCCCTCTGTTGTCATCTGCCACACAGCAACAAAATATAATGGAATACTGGTGGGAAGGTTCAACCTTTACCACCAAACCACTAAGATCTGCCCCTGATGCTGTGGGCCAATGTAATAAAATAGGAGGCATTACTTTCAGAGCAGCCCTCATTAAATATATTAAAAAGTTAGCGTATATAAGTAACAACAATTATTTTAATTTTAATGCTTTTATTAACCTGTATAAAAAAGAGATCAAACTTCATAAACTTATTTGCCATAACTTGAGCTGGCACCGCACTGCACCCCATGCCCTGGTTTCAGCCCAGATGGGTTCATAGCGCACTGCTGTTTGGTTGGAGCTGAGGGGCCGGGCCAGGCTGCCCTGTGGGAAGAGCTGCTGCCATGATGGTGTGGAGCAGGGGGTGGCTGCAGTGCGAGCTGTACTGGGCTGCATGTGGCCTGCAGGTCAGGGGTTGGACATGCCTGTGCTAGGTAACAGCATAACACCAAACCTGTGCAAAGCAAATGTCACTGAAGTGTGTGCTGCTCCTCCACTTTCCCAGAAAAGTGATAGGGCAAAGAAGTCAGGAAGGTTTAAGGATAGGAACCATAGAATCATAGAATCATAGAGTCATAGAATGGCTTGGGGTGGAAGGATCATAAGGATCATAAACTTCAAAACCCCCTACCACAGGCAGAGTTGCCAATCACTAAATCAGGTAATAGACCAGGTTGCCCAGGGCCCCATCCAGCCTAGCCTTGAACACATTCAGTGATGAGGCATCCACAACTTCTCTTGGCAACCTGTTCCAGTGCCTCATCACCCTCTGAATAAAGAATTTCCTCCTAATATCTAACCTAAATATCACTCCTTACAGTTTTAAACTTGCTCTATCAACCATCTATCCATGTCAAAAGTCAGCCATCAGGGTCCCTTCTGTTTACAATCTGCCTTTAAGTATTGGAAGGTTGCAATGAAGTCTCCCCGGAATCTTCTCTCTTCCAGACTGAACAAGCCCAGCTACCTCAACCTGTCTTCATAGAAGAGGTGCATCAGCCCTTATATCATCCTCACAGCCATCCTCTGGACCTGCTCAAACAGCTCCACATCTTTCTTGTGTTGGGGACACCAGACCTGGACACAATAATCCAGATGGGGTCTCATGACAGCTGAGTGGGGGGAGGAGGGAATGATCACCTCCCTCTCCCTGCTGGCCACCCCTCTTTTGATGCAGCCCAGCATACTGTTGGCCTTCTGGGCCACAAGCACAGGCTGCTGGTTCATGTTAACTTTTTCAAATACCTGGATCCTAACATCCTTCTCTGCAGCGCTGCTCTCAAGTTCTTCTCCTAGTCTGTACACATATCTGGGATTGATCTGACCCAAGTTCAACACTTTGCACTCCGACCTGATGAACCACATTAGGCTCATATGGGCCAACCTTTCAAGTTTGTCATTCCCTTTATGTGGCATCCCTTTCTTCTGTTTTATGAATTACACTATACAGTGGTGCCATCTGCAAAATTTGCTGAGGGAGTACTCAAACCCATCACCTGCGTCACTGATAAAAATGTTTAAGAGTACCAGGCCCCTGGGGGACACTGCTTGTCACCACATCCATCTAGACACAGAGGTGCTGACCAGCACAACACTCTGGCTGTGACCTTCCAACAAATTCCTTATCCATCGAAACTTATCTTGTGAACTCATATCTCTCCAATGTAGATATAAGGATGTGGTATGGGACCATGTCAAAGGCCTTACAGTAGTCCAGGAACACAACATCAATTGCCTTTCCTCTGTCCACTGATATTGTCACTCCATTGTGGAAGACCACGAGATCAGGCTGAGGAAGAGGACCTTATGTACTGAGGGATAAAAGGAAAAATGAGTGGGCATCTCCACTGTTATAACTGGCTTTGGTTTTTCATCCCTAACCAAATCAGGTGGGCTGCAGAATATGGTGTTATAACAGGGATACATAGAAAGGCTCCTGCTTCCGCAGTATCCAATAAGCCCCTAGCTAGATGGGTGCTATGATCACATTATGTGCCAACATTGCTCCAACACTGACTGGATGCCAGGTGCTGCACAGAAGCAGCATTAGGACACATGCTGCAGTGACAGACTGCCATTTCCTGCATCAGAAAGACAGCTCTGAAATCCAGATTTTCTGTGTCTCTTGGAACACCTGCTGTCCCACTGGATAAGAGTGAATTGGCCAGTGCTAAATTTAGGCTGGTACCACTTGGCAGCTATTATTATATGAGCCCATGGTTTTAAGCAGGCCTCAGCTCACTAGCCGCAGTATACACAGTCGTCAACTGCAACTCAGATGGAGCTTGAGAGCTGCTGGGTGGTGCAGGTTAGCCACAGACTTGTTCACTCCCCACCATGTACATTTCCATTGTTCCTGAACACTGACTGCATGGTGATAGCAGAAGTCCTTATCTCCTGGCAGGTTTGAAAACATTTAAATGAACTTGATTATTTTTATCCTACAGTGGATGAGAATAATTATTTGGTAGCATATCCTTGCAGGACACCAAACTAGCACACTTCTTTGGGAGGCTGTTGCCATGGCATCTATCCAGCCTCTTCTCAGCATCCCCATTTTCTGAGATTAAGAGAAAAGAGGAAAGGAGGTAACAGTTAAAAGACGCACAGCAAGGTTGCTGTGTCTGTACAATGTATTCACAATGTTTGAGCTAGTTGGTATTTTTTCTCTGTATGGTATTTATTTCATCCATGGGAAACTGTTTTCCCTCCCCTCCCCTTCTCCCTTCTTTCTCTTTTCTTCTCTTTTCTCAAAGAAAATAGATTCTTTAAAAATATTTCCATTCTGTTAGGGCAAAGGTCATCTTACCTATGTTTAGCCATCTATGTACCTTGCCTAAGGGGGCTGTCTAGGCTCCTGTTAGGAGAAGGGCTCTTCCCAATAACAATTTGTGTAGCCCACTTCGGATCCCTCATATAAGGTGAGACAACTTCCCTTTGGAAATGTTTATCTCTCCCCTTTAACTACAGGCAGAACATGGACAGACTAGATGCCAAGACTTTCAGGTAAAATCGGTGATGCAAGGTGAATGTAGACTTCGCCTTCAGTTTTATTCTGGGGGCAAAAACTGCTAAAATGAAAGAGCTGGGCGAGTGACCTGGGCCACTTTCTAAGGTGCAATTTTCTACAGACTGTAAGTGTACTGGAGGTGTACAGTAGACTAGCATGTAAGAATTTATGTGGCGTGTCTATGCTAGAATCTATTTTGCCTTAGTGATTGCTTTGGACAATTGACAGGTTGCTGTGGGATGTGTTGGACAGCAGTGGGGTCTCTGTTTATGGCTGTTCTTTTGATGTGTACTGCAACCACAACGTCCCGGGTGCAAACTGTGAGAAGAGCTCTCTGCGAACTTATCAATTAGATCCTACAGCCTGGCATGAGCTGCAGCTGACCGCGCGGAATACAGAACAGCTCACTCTGTGAGTAACACAGCTTTACCGAGATACTATTTTCTTTACCAGCAATGTAGGATTACAGACAACTGCACCCCACCCTCTGCTCCCCGGCAGCCGCGGCACGGCGCGGCAGCACAACACAAGCACCAATGCCAGGCGGCCGCACCGCGTACATACAGCACAGTGAACCAACCCGAGCTCGAGGAAGGCACTTCCGCTCCGCCACGCCGAGCCCCGCCGCGCACCCGGAAGCAGTTGTGGGGGGTTATAGCGGAAGCGGGGCGGGGCTCGGCCTCTTTGGTGCTGGCGGCCGGCGAAGATGGTGAGTGCGGTGCTGCTGGCGCGGGCATCGGCCGACATCCGCCACAGGGACGGGCCCTGGCGGCTGGCGGGCCTCGTGTGGTGCTCGGAATGGCCCCGTGCACTGTTGCAGCCGGGCCTGGTGGCAGGATGGCTCCGCGGGGCGGCGGCTGCTGTGCCGAGGCCTGGGAGCCTGGTGGCGGGCGCGGCGCTGGGCCCGGGCCCGGTCTCGCTGCGGAGAGCGAACGCGGGGCGTCTCCTGAAGCGGGAGTTACGGGGCTGCGCTGTCTGCAGGGGGTTTCTCAGTAATGTGGATCCGAGCGGGCCGGGGCTAGCTTAGAGGGGAATCGGCAATGATCGGTGGCGAGCGTATGTCTGACGTTACTGATGGAATTACCTTTATTCGGGAAGAAATTTAGCATTAATGAGTTTGGGGGCAGCTTTGATGGTAACTGTTGGGTAGTTTCGTTCAGCGGCAGGTGGGGGACAGGGCTGGATGGCAAAGAGACTTGTAAAGAGCTGATCTCTAAAAATGGAGGAGGCCTACAGGTATTGGCCTACAGGGTTGGTGCCTGAGTGCAGCGTGCCACCATCATGTTTATTGGTTTTAAAGAACAGTGCTTGGTTGTTTTTTTTTTTTTTTTTTTTAAAGCTTATTCCTTCAGGTATGTACAAGTGTCTTGAAATGTTTTTCAGACAAAGGGTACATCATCCTTTGGTAAGCGACGGAATAAGACACATACCTTGTGTCGTCGATGTGGGTCCAAGGCATACCACCTGCAGAAGTCTACCTGTGGGAAATGCGGATACCCTGCCAAGCGTAAGAGAAAGTGTAAGTAAGGAAGTTCTGACTGACTTGAGTTTAAATGCTTGTGTTTCTTTGTTTTCGGGATGTCAGGTTATTTTCAGACTAGGGAAGAATAATTTGGTGTTTGATGCCTTTTTGAAACTAAATTAGCTGTCTATAGTGTTACTGTGTAAAAGTTGATCTTGTTTAAAACTTTTTTGTACTTCTGTTAGTGAATAGTTGTGCAGATCAGCATTAACAGTAATTTATATATTCCAGACAACTGGAGCGCAAAGGCTAAAAGACGCAACACCACTGGTACTGGTCGCATGAGGCACCTGAAAAAGGTGTACCGTCGCTTCAGGTATGATGTGTCATTGTTAATTAGTGTAACATGATATCTTGTGTATTCACCTGATTATAAAATCACTCACCCAGAGTAGACACGTTTGTTTAGAACACAGAATGGTGTGATCTTCTGAAATATGCTGTGATATAAAGGATGCACAGCATGTTGCTTTGAGGTTGAAAAGCTTGCTGTTAGTAACACACTGATTGCATAAGAAGCTCTGATGTTTCTTTTAAATATGAATGGTACAGAACACAGGGTACAGTAGTAAAATGGCTGCACTTGAAAGAGAATAGTGCTTTGTTTGCCATTGCCTGTATTTGTAAGTCACTTAAGTTGCTGGTTGCACTCTAGTGTGGATTTTTGTAGCAGAATTCACAAAATGTGTTCCAATCCCCCTACTTATGCACACACACACAAAATACCTATTTTTCTGTTACTTAGAGCTCAATCAGCAGTAAGTAGCTGTTCATCAGATTTTGTGTTGCAGGTTTCTAGAAGTCAGTGAAGCTTTGAGCTGTTCTTACAGGATACTGTAGGGATGGGTACTATACTACAGTATGGGTACTATACTGTGAAATTACCTAATTTAAGTTCTGGAGCTGGGTATAGTAGAAGGATCCTTTGTATGGGTTTTTTCTTTTAATTATCAGTTTTCCCCAGTTGCAGCCAGAAAATACTTTGTTGTGCAACTGCAACCCCCATTCCCCTAAGAGTGGCTGAAATATCAGTGTTGCATAGAATAGCAAGCTTAAAACTGACTCTTTTGTCACTACTGTTCTAGTTTTTTTAAGAACATAGAGAATTTCTGTAAGAAAATTTCTGCAAGAAATTGCTGAGCTACCTAAACAATGGGGTGCCTTCAGTAGATGTACTGTATCTGAGTTTTACTGGTTACTAAAGTTTTTCTATTTGAAAATGTCAAATTTACTTTTTCAGAAGAGAGAGAAAACGATACCGTGTATTCCAAACAGCTTGTCAATGATGTTTCTTAATAAAATGTCTGAACATATGAACTTCATAGTGATTTCAGTGCATGACTGAGATAAGCTGAAAAAAAGCGTATTACTTAGTACATAAAACAGCCTTGAGGAAGTGCCCACTTTTCAGCACATGGTAACTGTATTATTACTTGCAGGAATGGATTCCGTGAGGGAACCACACCGAAGCCGAAGAGAGCAGCTGTTGCAGCATCCAGCTCATCATAAAGACTCATCTATTTGCTAAAATAAATGGTCTTATTCATAAAATGTCACCTTTTATATATGTACTTCAGTGAAAAAGGGGATATCTGAAAATATGTATACTTATACAGTTTTCAGTGATACGAAAAGATACATTAAAATTAATTCTTTGCTTGACTCCTCATTTGATAGCATCTTTACGTTGGAAACAGTCATTATCTCTGCGCTGCATTTAAAAAGGCTTTTATGGGTTATTTGAGAAATCCCACTTGCAAGAGAAATTGAATGCTGGCTTTGGGCTTGTTCCTAAGTTTTTCTGGGTGATTCACAGACACAGCAAATGGTAACACGGAGAATTTGTCTCAAATCCAGTAACGTGGCTATTGGCTTTAAGTGCTGTTCTGAGATGCAGTAGTTTCAGATGGATGCCCAGAGTTAGCCACATTGTTCGTTATTTTGTGACTCTGAAAGGCCAACTAAAGTATTACTTATTCACTGGGTCACTGCTTCTTGGGGTAGGGTGGGGGAAATTACTCCAAGGGCTGTATTGCCTGGAAAAAAGAAGAAAACTATCCAAACCATGTTGGAAAATCAATGTGAAGGGAAAAATAGGTAAGTTAAGCTGAGTGTGAACAAGTAAATCAAATGATAGGTAGTAAGATACAGATGAGAGTAGGCCAGATGTAAGTATGTCTGAATTACAGACTGATACCTGATGAGCTTAGATGTTACACTGTGTTTCTGGGTCCTTGCTGGCTTTAAAACTGACTTAAAATAATAGAGGATGGTGATCCTACAACGGATGATTTTCAGGTGCCTTGAAAAGGAAAGTAGGATAAGGTGGGAAGGAACCTGATACTTGCTTTAAGCTTCTGAAACTGCTTGTAGTTCTTTTGGTTTCATCATTAATTTCTGTTCTGAAGCAGCGTTAGGTTTGCTACATTTCTAATTGTTCTTAAAATTATTGATGAGAGGCAGGTATTAAGTTATTTGGGTTATGGTAAACGTTCAGAAAAGCTCAGGTAGCTCAGCAGTACGTCTGTCACAACTGGCCTAGAAGAATGAACTGGCCTTTGCTGAAAGTAGACTCTCAGGTACTCACTTCCTACTGTTTCTCCTAAGCGCTGAAAACTGAAAATGCCTTGGTGATTTCTTTTATATACAAATAATCTCTTGTAAAGTTGGTAAAATAATCCTAGCTCAGGAGTTACTAGAATTGAGCCTTTGTACTGTGCTCTTTAGAACATAATGTGTAGAACTAACTTAGATCCGTGATTTTTGCTTCCCTCTGACTGATAGATCAAGCACAGGTAATCCAAGAGACTATTAGACCATGTAGTCTAAATTACATGAAAAATTATCAAATTTCATATTGATTGAAGACTTCTGTTTCCAGGCAACAGCTGATCTTTTTATTTAAATTAAAAGTTTCTCAAAGTCAGTGTTCCATGTTCCAATGTCTAGCTCTAGAAGTAACAATACCAGAATTTAAAAAGAAAGAGAGGTCCTTGCCAGCTTGACAATGAGGGTCAGAGTTCTGAGTATCCATCTTTTATGGAGGAATTCTGCCTAGTGCCATGGAGCAGTATTTCATCTGTGTTGATTCCTCTGATAAATCAAAAGTGTAAGACCTGACAATCTGACACAGCTATTGAAGGTGTAGTGAGCCACAGTTAACAGACAACTAATTAGAAAATTACTTTGAATCCAGAGTTTTAGTTTTACAGTAGAGTGACTTTGTTTATATGTTGCAGTTAATAAAAGCTAATACCCTAAAGATAATTTTGCCTTTTAATATTGTACTTCCTGCAAAAACACATAAATATTAGCACCTATTTTAGCTCATTTTCATGTGTGCACTGGCAAGGGTGTTTTGACTTTTGTCAGTGTGAGGTTGTTGCCCCCACAATAGGAACAGCTGTAGATGTGTCTACAATTAGTATGCTACCATGTAGTACTAATTTCATTTTATGTAGAAGCTGAAATCTAATTCTCTGTTGTATTAAGTGTGGAGACTGGTCTAGCTGTTTTTGGAACAGTGATAGAAGGAAACAAAATCCACTAGATTTAGGAGCCTCCTGGAAAAGGTGGCTCTAACATACAGGATCTGTGAGAAAAAAGTTGGGGAGAAGTTAATCACATTTTCCTTAAGAATTTACATGAATAGTGTGCTTTGACTCATGACAATGATTTTAAGACCTAGCAGAAAGGTTTCCCCAGGCAGCTTCACTACTGCTCTAGATTCTTAACCTTCGCTTTTGTACTAAAACTTGATACGGAGTCCTGCAAATGCAGTAATTTTCCTATAGTATTACAGATTACCACAAGCTGTACATTGGATAATAAACAGATTTCAAGCACCTAGATCCTGATTACATAATCTAGGTCACCTTGTTTTGTAACTACAAAAATTTTACAGAAAGATGAAGGAAAAAAATGAAGGAGCAAAACTCAAATGTGGATTCCTACTTGAAATGTATTTTCCCAACAGATAATAGCTGAAGAACCAAGCAGACTAAATTGTTAAATGAGCTCTTGTTTGTAATAACATGGGAAAATGAAAAGAGCACAGCCTTCTTACTGTTAGGAACTAAGGCCTGTAGTGCTCTGAATTTTCTTCAGAATTTGAAATGTAACCAATCACTGGCATTCTGTAAATATCTAAGGAACACTTAGAGAAGTTATTTTTAGCTATTTTATCAAATATCTGCATTCCTACCATACACTTCTCTCACATCCAAGAAATACTGGTAGACTATTTCAGGTTTTTTGCTCCAATATTTGCAGCTGCCACCCGTTTCACATGCAACTGAGCAGCATTAAACTCTCACAGTCAAACATTTGTTTTCATTACATGCTTGTTTTTTGTATCTCTGAAGCTTTTATCAACTATTCATAGTTCTCTCATGGTTTCTTTCCTGTGAGTTTCTCAGATGAGAGCCTACTAACTGGCCTTCTGTTAAAATGTTTTCAAAATACAATGTCTATCCCTGATACTTACTCTTCTGCTGCTGGAGTAGGAGGTAATAGTGGCGAATAAAATGTCATACAGTAAAAAGGTGGTAAATTTATATAAATCAACATCAAATACCTTGTAATGTTAGCACTTTCAGGCTGAGGCCTCATTAGATTATGGAATTGATATTCAAGTAAATTAGTGCTATGCTTGTGCTTGCTAATAGTTCAGTGGCTGTGCTTCAGTGAGGCAGGAGAAAGCATTTCTTTGCTGTCACTCAGTCTGGTTTGGGTCTGGCAGTAACATTCCTCTTCAGTCAGTGATCTTCCCAGGACAAATAACTGCCCAGTTATCACAGAAAGGCTTAGGTCTTTAAGACTATCTAGTTCTAACCCTTCCATGGGCAGGGTTGCCACCCACCATGTCAGGCTGCCCAGGGTTCCGTTGAACCTGGGCTTGAATGCCTTCAGAGATGGGCCATTCACAACTTCTTTTGGTAATGTGTGCCAGTGCCTTGCCACGTTTAACCCTAAATTTCCCACCATTTAAAGGCCTTCCCTTTATCCTATCACTATCAGATAATTGCTCTCCCTTCTACTTGCAAGCTTCTTTTAAGTACTGCAAGACTGCAATGAGATCTCCCCAGGGCTCCTCTTTTCCTGGCTGAAGAAACCCAACTCCCTCAGTGTCTTCATAGGAGAGGTTCTCCAGCTCTCTCACCATCTTTGTGGCCCTCCTCTGGACCACAGTATGGACAACCTAATTGATGCTCTTCTTCTAATTCCATCTGAAGGCATGGCAAGGAAAACAATTTGAAAATAATGTTTGCAGACAAGAATAGCTGTTGGTCTGTGGTATGTAAAAAGTGCATCAAGGCAGAGCAGCAGGCAGGTGGACTCTCAGGGCCAGAAAGCACCACTGCACTGATTGTAAACGAGTGGGTAAGGCAGTTCTGTTTCCATCTCAGGAAGGTCCCACTCACCTATTCCCATTGGAATTCTGCTGGCTCTGGATTTGGCCCAGGTGAAGGGAAATGGGTGAGAAAAACTAACAGATTTAATCTGTGACGTTGATTAGAAATGCAAAGACTTGACAGGCCTGTTTGTTCTGAAAGCTGAATTTGCTGCCATGGGAGCAGGAGGACTGGTTTGGTAGCAGCTAACTCTTCTCAGCTACCTCTCTGAGGGAGCAGGCAGAGTACAACATAGTGACAGAAACATGGCTCTGCCAGCCTTCTTCATCTTACACGCCGAAAGGCCGCCCGTTGCTGAGCCACGGCTGGGCCGTTTCTGAATTAAGAGCAGGTACGCAGCGAAGACATCCCCTCACGACAGTGCCATGAAGACCTACGAGAACCAACAACTGCACTCAGCCCGGAAGTAACAGAGCACGCCGCCTCCGCCCCGTACCGGAAATAGTTCACGCCGGCGGAAGGCGGGAAGGGAGAAATGTGGCGCTCACTTCCGGGGGCCGGCTGCGTGCGGGCGCTCCTCCTCGCCGGGGGCCCGGCCCAGCACTATGCGCAGACTCGGCTCTTGGCTCAAGATGGCGGCAGCAGATAAACAGAAGCACGAGCACGGGCGAGTGAAGATTGGGCACTATATCCTAGGCGACACGCTTGGCGTCGGCACCTTCGGCAAAGTCAAGGGTGAGCTGTTGCGCCGTCTTCTCCTTCTGGGTCGGGGCTGGGGCTGGCTGCCAGCCGGGACGTGGCTGGGGGCGTAGGGGGCTGCCGGAGCCCCAGCCGGCGGCTGGCCGAGCTGTCGGGCGGGGAGGTGGCCGCTGTATCGCGGGGTGCCGCGGGGCCGAGGTCTGGGCTCTGAGTCTTGGCTCGTGTGGCCGCGGGCGATAGCCCTGTCTGCAAGCGGCGGCCGGGTCGTGGTGGCGGCAGCCGGCATGGCGGGGTGGGGCGGGGCGGCTCTTCGGGTGGGGGATTTCTCTTCCGTTGGCCGATATCGTACCCGGAGCAGAATTCCTGTGTGCGCTGCAAGTATGAGCGCATCTGTAACGGAGGTGGCCGACGTATAGACAGTGCTGCCCTCGGGATTGCGTTTTGTCCCACAAATACTTGACGTCCTTATAAGGATGACGAGTTTTCTTGCTTTGCAGAGGGTAAAGCATTAAAAACAAACAAACAAAAAAAACAACTTGAGATTATTTGAGCAACGAGCGCTGCTGCTGACATAGATGTATGGGAAGTCTTAATGCTGAGGCTGGAGGTAACTGAAGTTTCTCTACAGCTCAGACTTGCACAAGGGAGGCTGTAAACAGCATGCAGAAAGTATGATGCCTACCAGGAAAAGAGTTAAAGACTTCTTTAATTCCTCTGCCTCTTTCGGTGGCTCTGATAAGGTTTCCTCACTTGGCAATGAGAGCTTATGCTATAAGAAAAAGCTTGTCCTGTTTTTATTCAGCTAGGATTTTCCTTGAGTTTGTGGGGTTTGTCTTGGCTTCAGCTGATGCAGAGCTGATTTTCTTCATGGTATCTGCCATGATGCCACATTAAATTGGGTTAAGCTACGCAGTCTTCTTGGGAGAGGGTATTCAATGGCAGTGACAGCCCTAAAAATGAGTTGGAAAAATATCTGTAACTATCAAAGATTTCCCACTGTTACACTAGTTGTCAGATGAATTCGTCTTTTTGCTTGGTCTTGGCTTTATTATCACAGGTGGTTGCTACTGATGTGATGTTCTGCCTCTTTAACTCTTAATTTGGTTCTGTGATCCTGAGTTAGTTACTTAGTTCATGTGACTGTGCCTGAGATGGGCATTCATGGAGAAGACTACTGCTTTAGCATTTTTTGCCTTTCACATCCTGGCAAAATAAAAATACCACTGACATGAAAGGCAAAAAAGACTGCTGGAAGTAAATTAGTTTTGTGAAGTACATTCTCACTTAAATTATACAAGCATTTGGCATAAAACACTCATTCTAACCTTAGTGCTTTTGGATATCTGGGGAAAGTTCTTTACAGAGGAAGTGGTGAGATTCTGGAACAGGCTGCCCAGGTGGGTGGTGGGTGTTCCATCCCTGGTGGTGTTCCGTCCCAGGTTGGATGGGGCAACCTGATGCTGGTGGCCCTGCCTGTGGCAAGGAGGTTGGAACTTGATGATCCTTAGGGTTCCTTCTAACCCAAGCCACTCTGTGATTACTGTTTTAGTGTTCTCTTTTTTAAAAATTGATCATGTTTTCTGCTGAATCCAAAGGCAGAATTTTAGTTCTACATGTTCCAGATGGTTAGATTTCATAAGGAGTAGTCAGACATCTAGTGATTTCTAATGAGAGTGAGGATACTGTTTGTGGTTGTAAATACAAAATATTTGTCCAAACCTTTAAAACTAGGCCAAGAACACTGATCTGTATAAACTGCAAAAATGATGTAAACAGGCCTTGTTGAAACTTGAGAGGGAACAGTGAATGTAAGTTTGCTCTCTGATGTATTTGTTAAGTAATATGTCTTTGCTTGTTATGCTTTGTTGTTAATTTACTGCATTAACTACTGTTTTTTTTTTTTCTTCAAGTTAGTAATGACGTTATTTATTTTAATTTTAAAGGGTGCTATCTCTACTGAGCCTTGGCTTAGATTGTTGGTTTCTGGCAATGTGTTTGATTACATGTGGTCTTTTCCAACCTTAGTGATTTTATGACTACTAAAATATCTAGTCCAAACATCAAACGAGGCAACCTAATGCTCCTGCGACTAAATTTCACCTTCTGTGGTCTCCTATGCCAAAGATCTTGTAAGTCTTCTGCGTTTTATGCAGCTTCAGATATGCCAAGTCAGAACCACCCAGCAAATACCAGACCTGCCAGATGGAGGCTATATAATTACATGGGACAGTAAAGCCCAGGTTTTAGTGAGAGCTCCCTGTGTATTGCACAGCTGTGTATTTCTGCTGCTTCTACCTCCAGTTGCCCTCCTGTTGCAGAGGGCATCCAAAGAGACGCTCCTCAGTGTGCCCGTAACTCATACATAATCTCATAAGAACATCATACTTCCTGTGGCTTGAGATTGTTTTTCTTTTCCAGCTGAAGGCCTACTGACCTGAATTTAGACAAATATCTCTGCACTTAAACAGCTGAAACTGTGGTTGAAGTTGTTGCAACTTTAAAGATCTCTCTCTAAGTGTCTTTGAAAAATTGCTGCTGGGCATAGCCATATTGAAACTTGCATTAGTGATAGAACATGAGGAAATGGTATCAGGTTGCACTGAGGAGGTTTGCGTAGGATATCAGCAAGAATTTCTTCCTTGAGAAAATGGGCAAGTATTGGAAAGGGCTCCTCAGGTGGAGTCCGTATCCTTGCAGGTATTTGAGATGTGTGAATGTGCCACTAAGGAACATAGTTTAGTGATGGGACTCCAGTGGTCACATTATAGTTGGATCTGGTGATCATAAAGGTTTTTCGAGCCAAGATGGTTATCAACCCAGAGTCTATTATCAAAGAATAAATTGAGGTATGTTAGGTATACAAAGGGACATTTCTTTGCAATGCTTTTATTTTTTAAGATTGGTGGAGTACTAGAATGATTAACTTGGCCAATCTAAATATACTTCTAAATTGTAAGCCAGCCCCTAGATAAAACTTATGCTAAGAGGTAATACAGAGTAGCTTACAGAAAGATAACACTGGCTTCTTGGTTTTCTATGGGCTATGCATGATGTTATCATCTGAGGTCTTCCTTTCAGTTCCATTCTTGGGCTGAGTTCAAAAGTAGCCAGCAGTTCCAATAAACTTTAAACTGCTCCATCTTAAAGTTATATTTTATGGCATGTGGACATCTGACTGCTTATCTGTGGAATTACAGATCAGCTCTCATCTGATATATAAGCTACCTTACAGTAGTGAAATAAAACAACAAATCTTTTTACCTTGACGTTTTTTAAAGCATGTAGAAACACTTGTGTTTGCTATTACATTAGACAGTGAAGATTACTTTTATCTGGGAAGAATGAAAGACTTTTTTTCTGAGAAGAGTGCTGTCTAGTATTTAAAGTATGTGATCTGTGGTGGTTGTCTGGTGCCACGTATTCTCTGTGGATAACATTTGCAAGAATCACTCTTATTTCATGAAGGTGATTATTGGAAACTCCAATCTTAAAGCTAGATTTCATACAAACTTAAACTTGAGAGGAAAAAAGGGCAGAGGGGCAAAAACTTCTGAAGAGACTTGTTCATTTCTTAAAGACTTCTCAGGGTTTTGGAATCTTTCTGTATTTGTGGAAAGCTGCTATGTTTTCATTTCAGTAATTTATTTGAAGTTGTCAAACAGCGCTAAAGAGGCAGAAAAGCTTGTTTTCATCTAGGGCGTACTGGCAAATCATAAATGAAACAAATTTACTGATAGACGAGACCGTGTATGCCAGAACTGAATATGTGCTAACCTGTGTAATTGCTCAAATGTGTATGCTATCCTACATTGCTCAGTGCTGTGAACATTCTTGCACAGTGTTTTGGTTATTCTGTTGCTTTTTAGATAATGGCTTTTCAGAATCAGAGGAGGCTTGTTTTCTGTTTTCCCCACAGCGCAGTTGGAGTGAGCCTACCTGCCTTATCAGGTACAGAATGTATCCCACCACCCTGTCAGGGTGGCTCAGGGACTTGCACGATCCACTGTGTTGTAATTTCTCTGCTGGAATTCTTACAAACTGCTTTGTTTTACAACGTAATCATCTTTTTGTTACAAAAACAATATTGAGGTTTATTGACATCTGTCTCTACTATGATTTTTTGTCTCACTTGCATTGGATTTGTAACTCAGTGTAGAGAGCTACAAATGATTGATAGACTACTTATAATTCTGCCAAAATTAACTCTTGAACGCAGAAAGATTTTTGTGTATTGCTGCAGCAGACTATTAATCCAGGAAGGAACTGTGCCTTTCAGAAGAGGTAGGCAGTCACATACCACTGGCCCGTAGCTTTATCATCAGAATACCAGTTCAGTCCTTGATTCTCTGCTCGACTTGACATTTTCACTAATGTTTTCTTTTTCTAAAAGCAAGATAAGTGCTTCCAGTTCAACTAGCTGCACTGTAAAATAACAAATGCAAAATTATTGAAGGCTTTGCAGATAAATTTATTATATGTGATGTATAATACATAGGAACTGGTTCTTCAGCATGGAGTTATTAAAAAAACATTAAATTGCTTATCATGGCCTTCCCATGGTTGTATTTAAATAAAGCTTGGGTTTTAGATAAATTCTTCAGTGAAGAGGTACGTGTATTGGGTGAGTCCCTGTGTGCTGCAGAGGTACCAGTCAGTCAGGTGGACAAAAATGAACCATTTAGGTGTCCTGGAATCTGGCCTGCCTTTAGAAGGCAGGACTTTGAATAGCAACTGAACTGAAGTGGATGTAGTTGTGATACTAGCAGTGTTGGATATCTGCATAAATTTCCGCAGGCACTCATTCAAGTCTTATGGTGAGAGAGATGCTTACATTCTGTAGTATGTCTGTGATCTGGTATTGCATTTTCTTAGTAACTTTGTTGTGGTCTTTTCCAAATGTACCTGCAAACTTAAGGAATTTAATGTTTTACGCTACCAACTTCCTCTGAAACAAAAATTCTTCTAGAAATGGAGAGAAACTTAGAAATGTAAGAGATTGCTTGTCATAGTTAACATTGGATTTTATTTTGTGCATTTCATCTATGTATTGCCATTTATACAATGAAACTCTGGTGTGATGTACTTGCTTACTACGTAAGGTCCTGTAGGATAAAACTGCTACAAAGACAGATAAATATTTCAAGATTGGATACTATTAGCAATAATTCTGATTGCTGAAACAGCAATTTTCCTTTCTTGAGGGAAAGGAAATAGTCATTTTAGTAACAGCAATGCTTGCTGTCTGAGTAGAAAAGCTGCAGGGAGAGCATGTCTGAGAGGATTATCAAGCAAACTCAGATTGAGTCATACAGAGAAATGAAATGGTCTTCCTCCTTAACAAGGATGGCAGTGGTTTGGGATGCAAAAATGTTTTGCTTGCAATCGTGCAAAAATTCAGTCATACTGCAAGAGTTCCAAGTGTGAGATTTAAGGTCTCAGTAGAATTGAGAGAAGTATTTGGGGTACAGCAGAAATGATGTGCCATGTGGTCTTCAAACTCCCTAAAGGTAATGGGGATTTGTGGAATATTTAGTATCTTTATTGTGGTATTTCTTGGCTGTATTTGAAATGATCTAGTGAATGTCCTTTATGGAGCAATTGAAAAATCTCACTAAATTCTTTTTTGTTCCTCGTAGTTGGCAAACATGAGTTAACTGGACATAAAGTTGCAGTGAAGATTCTGAATCGACAGAAGATTCGCAGCCTTGATGTTGTAGGAAAAATTCGCAGGGAGATTCAGAACCTCAAACTCTTCAGACATCCTCATATAATTAAGCTGTAAGTTTTATTTGCTATAATCGGATTTATTTAAGCAATAATCTCTTTTGCTCTCACTGACTTGAAATGTGTCCAAAGGGCAGTAGTATTAGCAGTAGCTTTTAGGGAACTAACTAGCTTCTAAGAATCAGTATTCAATTTTCAGTATCCCTTGTTACGCATTTTCACAACACTGATCTTCTCTGGGGGTAAGGGAAGTGTGCTTTAATGTTATTTTTCTAATTGTATTTGGTTTTTTTGTTTGTTTGTTTTTGGCCTAGAATCAAGTTAAGAACAAGGTTGTAAAGTGTACTTCTATAGGAAGCTTACTGTATTTTTCCCTCAATATTTTTTAACAACATGCTGATCAGTTACCTGCGATTTCTCCGGTGTTGATGCCTCTGCAAAATTCTTCTGAATTAAGGATGTGCAGTCTATTAGGTGTGATCTGATATTTCAGAATTCTTTGATATAGCTGTTACCACTTGTCTAGTATGCAAAAAGGTCGTTGCTTGCCTATCTGTTAGGCAATCATTAGTAGGGTTCAGAGTACAGCTGACTATGTCCTAGGCGAGACGCTCTGTAATTTATTTTCTAAGACTAGATACAAATGCCATTCATTTTTGGCTTTTGATATAGCCTGCCTACGCATATATTAGGGCACATCTAGAGTGCAGATGATTCTCACTCTTAATTGTGGAGTGGTAGTTTATTCTTTTATTGTCAGACTTGTATTAGGATCAGGATACCACTGACTGATTCTTTTTGGTTTAGGTTTCTTTTAGGTTTAACAATGACACATAAACTGGTTCTAAATCAGATTTCCAGATCATCTCAGTAACTTTCTTCAGTTAAAAGTTCAAGAACAAGTCCAAAACACGTCTGCTGCCAAAACAAATTTTCAATATACTAGCCAAGATATATGGCAGAATAGTAATATGTAGCTCTTAAATCAGCTTAACTGTTTTCAAGTAAACAATTACTCAGTGAATAGTGGTGCGAAATTCTTTCTCTTCAGCATGTGAAGGGAAGGATCAAGATGTAGGAGATGACAAAAAAGATTAATTATACTCAACTTTTCAACTGTTTGTCTTGACTTTCCAAAGCTGAAGCGTTGTTATCCTGTGTAAAAATGCCATTTGAGCTATAACTGATACCCGTGTCCAGACTCGCTGGTAACTTAGGGTTATGCTGCTTACGCTCTTAGAAATTAGACTGGGGAACTGGTGGGGTGAAAGTAAACAGTTTTTTTCTGCTTAATGATAAATAAGACAACTTGTAATTTGGAACACTTTATTAAAAACTTTATAAAATGATTTATCAGTATTTATAACTTTAGATCTATCTTTGCAAGACTTCTTTTCTATACCGTGCTTTAATTAAAAACCTCGGAAGTGTCTCCTCCCTGTTCTTTAGACTCTAGTAATAGAATGGCTTGTGTTTTCTTTATAAAAATTCTTCCTCCTGCATTAAGTCATCCACTCTGTGGAGTTTGACCTTGCTTATGTTACTGGTATGTAACTGTTGTGTTCTGCAGTTGCCTTTTCTGTAACTAGAAAAATGAACTGACTGAAGAGAAGTATGGTTGCATCTTCCAAGAGATGTGGACTGGCTTATTTTCAGAGATCATGAGAGGTTTATCTTCCAGCATTTTTCACAGTCTCTCTACCCAAAAAGTGGAAATCACTGTGGTAATTTCAACTATGAACTATTGTTCATGATTGCCTGAAGTATACAGCTTATTGTTTTCACAACTATAGGGAAAATCACGAAAGGTAATGTTAGAAGTGAGGTTGCACTGTAATTTCTTTCTAAAAGATTAAAATATCATTTCCTTTGTAGTGAGACTTCAAAAATTTCTTGGTGGGGGAATATAAACTTTCTGCTAGTCTTCACAACAGCAGCCTCCCTAAATAAAAAGTGAGGAAACAGCTGATGAGAAATTGTTATGGCAGTGATTGTAAATGGACTGATAAAACCAGTACTGTGGGAAGTGTTACACAGAAATATATTTTAAAGTGCTTAAACAGGTGTAACCTCTCATACTGAGTACTTAAACTAATAGATACTTTTCTGTATCAGGTACCAGGTCATCAGTACCCCAACTGACATTTTCATGGTGATGGAGTACGTTTCAGGAGGAGAGCTGTTTGATTATATCTGTAAAAATGGAAGGGTAAGAAGTAGTTCAATTCTAGAGATCAATGACTTGCCTTCTGTTATTGCTTTTGCAACATTCCTATTAAATGATGGTTTGTTTTTATGTATTCAGCATTATTTTTGCTGCTAGCAGTTAAAATAAAGATATTTTATGGTTTCATCTTTGTCAATTTTTTTGGTTTTTTTTTTTTTTCAGAACATGTTAACATGATCTTCACATGTACATGTCATGCTTTTTTTTTCCCACTTTGTAAAGCATTATTTCCATTATTGAGAAGCTGCTATATTGCCCTTATTGCCCTCTTTTACAGGTTTCTGTTAATTCTCTAATGTCCTCTGAGACAAACTATCTAGAAAGCTTAGTCTAACAAATAACTAAAAGCATCCTGGCTAACTTTGACATATTGCAGGGCATGTTCCATGGGAATGTCCAACTAAGTCTGCTATTTGAGCAAAGCTGCCATTAAGAGCATACATTTTATATAAAATTTACTGCC
The DNA here is from genome assembly GCF_019232065.1 of Centrocercus urophasianus. Classification (NCBI taxonomy): domain Eukaryota; kingdom Metazoa; phylum Chordata; class Aves; order Galliformes; family Phasianidae; genus Centrocercus; species Centrocercus urophasianus. Next base: position 14,056,373 of record NW_024884811.1, read on the forward strand.
TCTAACTGTCAGCATCTTTTGTTTTATTTAAATCTTATTATGTACTTAAGTACTGAAGTACCTTGGTATTTCAGTTAGACAGAATAAAAGTTTGGGTGATGATGTTCCTAGTTTACCTAACTAGTTTCCAAAGAATGTTTGACAAATGTCAGTGACTATTGAGCAGGTGGATCTTGTTTTATCTTACCCATTTTAGAGCTGTGGCAGAAGGAAAATGATGTAAGATGTGAAATTTTCTGCCACAGAGATGTGCTGTGTAAAGTATCAAAACTATAGATGATAGCTTTAGGTCATTGGAAAACTTTCTGTAATTAATATAAACGAAAAAGTCATCTTCCACTGTCTTAGATTTGTTTAAAATTCTTGTTCTAGCTTGATGAGAAGGAAAGTAGACGTCTGTTCCAACAGATCCTTTCTGGTGTGGATTACTGTCACAGGCACATGGTAGTTCACAGAGATCTAAAGCCTGAAAACGTGTTGCTTGATGCACACATGAATGCCAAGATAGCTGACTTTGGTAAGCATTAATATCACCCTAGAAACATTTTTTATTTAGTTATTTAGGTCTAGTTGCTGTGGAATATAATTAATATTTGGTTACTTGAGTGTCCTGTATGGTGAGATAAAATCTGTGAAGAGCATGAATGCAAGAGAAAATACTGTTCTTGGGAATCTGTGGAATTTGCTTTTCCTTGTGCTTTCTTCTTTTTCAAATCAGGTATTTTTTGTTACTGTTATTTTTGTTACCAAGAGCTGTTGTCTTTCGTTTTGCTTAACAATAATTCTCTGAAATAAGACTTAGTTCCCCACATTATCACTTGCAAACTAACTTTTCTATTGCTTGTTCTTCCATCTGTAAAAAGCAGATATTCAGCACTCTTGGAAGTACAGTGCAAGGACAGTTCTTTATATTTAAAAAGCATATTACTCAGTAAAATGTGAATTCCAAAGATGTGACTGGGGAAGAAAAATGTAGCGTAAGAAGTAAAATGGGTGATTTTACAAACACCTGAGCTTTTTGCTACATGGGTGCCTAACTAGTCAGAGAATCTGATAGTTTGTATGAGCCGTTTGTGACAGAATAGCTAGTTCTGAATAATCATCTGAATGAAGAAATCTGACTGTATGAAAATAGTAAGGTATCTATACAGATGTGTCATCACAATGTATCTCCTGTTAGAAATAGTACATAATATCTGCTCTCTGAAGTGTTCAAGTATGTGCATCTTGTGAATCCTAGTAATTTCTTGCATAGAAATTGTTTGTGATACAGTTACTTACTTGAAGAAACAAAACACAGCAACTTAAAAAAACAAAAACAGTAAAAACTCTTTCCATGACAGAAGCATCTGCAAAAGCACAGCACTCAGTAAATCATGACTAGCTTATTAAATGAGAGCTTAATACTAGCTTCATGTGTGGCAGTGTCAGAGTTGGTCAGGCTGTGTACTTCCATCTCCTGGCCCTTCCCTGGTAAAAGGGTATAATGCCTCCTCTCGAATTGAGTTCTCAGGACTGCAGTAATCTTGTTGAGGCTTCCACTGAGGAAACAGGAAAACACTCTCCACAGCCATTCCAGAAGTGGTAACTTTTGTCTGGTATTTTCTGATAAACTAAACAGGATATGGGGTATAGGATTACATGGTATTCTCATGCCTGAAACTTCAGTGGTTCCACAGAAGTGTGCCTACTAGCTTAGATAAATTTTTAACTTCTGTCAAATTACTAGTGATTTGTTCTAGATGTTATATACAGTGTGAAACCATTTTGTTTTCTGAATTTTTAGTAGTTACTCTTATGCACTTTCAGGTCTATCAAATATGATGTCTGATGGAGAATTTTTAAGAACGAGCTGTGGCTCCCCTAACTATGCTGCACCAGAAGTAATTTCAGGAAGGTAGGTTTTTTCTTTTTTTAATTGGATACATGTGTGCATGTACTTTGGTTACTTTACTGCTTTATTCTAAAGGCTACATAATTCTTTATCAGCTTGATGTGAAGAAACTATGCTGAGCTGTTAATTGTCTTAATAATTTTTCGTAACTGTATAAGGCTTCTCTGAACTAGCTTTGAATAGCTCCTGTAAGTTGGAGGTGATGTCTAATGCCCCAAATCTAGTATGTGCGATGTGCCTCATATAGGAAGTAGAGGTATGGATAGAATTAGAGACGGCGTCTTCAGCGAAGTTGAGTGGCCATGAAATATCCGCTGCAGAATGGATATTCAGCCTGAACGTAACTTCCACTTTTTTTGGACTGTCATTGTCAAGTCTATTGTTTACAGCTACCCTAATATCATCTGTTGTTGACGGTAGGCCAAATGTCTTTTTTTTTTTATCTGGGCAGTAGCATAGATGTGGTAAGTCTAGGTAAATGGTCTTTCCTTGAATTTTTTTAGCATCTCAGATTTGGAGAATAGATGGATGATCTTGTTAACATTGTTTTAGTGGAATCTATGCAACATATAACACAGGCTTCTTGGTATTAGAAACAACTCTTTTTTTCAGTTGACCGTTGTCTTAAATTGTATTTGTGTAGTATTTGTACATAATAAAGGGGAAAACTACATACTTGCTCCCTAGCTTTCCGTATGTATTTGAAAAAGGGGAGAGGTGTGGCATGTAAACCAGAATGCTAAAGTACTTGCAAATTAGTTATCCCTAAGTTTGTGCAATTACTGTAAGCAAGCATGGTATGTTTTAAGGTTTTTTTTTTTTTTTAAAGTATTAAACAGAAATCGCTAATAACTTTTTCCCAGGTTATATGCAGGTCCAGAAGTAGATATTTGGAGCAGTGGGGTTATTCTCTATGCACTGTTATGTGGAACACTTCCCTTTGATGATGATCACGTGCCAACACTTTTTAAGAAGATATGCGATGGTATCTTTTATACCCCTCAGTACCTGAATCCATCTGTCATTAGTCTTCTGAAACATATGCTGCAAGTGGATCCAATGAAGAGAGCAACAATCCGAGACATTAGGTAAAATACTAACTGATGTCTGTTGAAAGAATGCTAGAATTACTATCTTAGTGCGCATGTGCGATATAAAGAAACTAGTCAGATAACTTATCCTTGTTTTACAGTATAAGAGGAAAAAATCAGCTTCTGGTCATTTGGCCTTTGGTGTTTCTCATCTCCCTGGACAAAAAAGTTTCTATTGGAACCACAGTTAAATGCTATAGGAATTTTGAGAAACTTGATTTAGAACTGTGTATACAGTCGCTGCAGAATGACTTGCAAAACTGCACAGCGCTATTGATTTCTGGACAAAGAACTTCTTGGCTTAAGAACCACTGCTCTGTGCTTTAAATATCTGAGGAAACATTACCGCTCTCAATTCAGCATAATTACTGTTTAAATCATGTTTCTGGAGACTCTGAGAAAGACACGTTCAGATTAATATTCCATGTTAAGATAACACTTCTTGTTCTGACTTCAAAATCCTGGCATGAATGTGTTAAGACTGACAATTACTACAGAGAATTTTGATGAGCTAAAACTACAAATATATTTGAATCTGGAGCACATGATGGCTGTGATTTTTGAAGTGGGTGATTGCTTTGACAAATATGAAATGTTTAAAACAAAGAATTGGTACCTGGTAAGCTGCTGGAAGAAGTACGCTTTCAGGTTTTTCTGTTTCCTTTGTGAGGAGTTCTAAGAAGAGGGTACTGAAATACTGTATTAGTGAAGATGCTGCTGCTTCTAGTCTTAGAAGTTAGGAAACTATGTCTGTGTTTTTTCATCTTAAGAAGAAAATGTGGTGCATATCAAATATGTCCTTCACTACTTCATTACAACAAAGAAATTGTTTTTTCCAGGTCCTATCAGAAAACAAAAAACTGAGAACTAGGAGCTGTACAACTTTAGTGGATAGGAGCTTAGCCCATTTAAGTCATCTTAAGTCTAGACAAGTATTGGGAAAGATGTTAAAAAACTTTGGTTGCAGAACATGGGTGGATTTTGAATCCTTAACAATTGTGTACTTATCCATAAGACATCATGTCAGTTTAAAGGGCAACCTGACTAATTAACTGAATACCTTAGTTGTTTCATGGCCATATCTGTGCAAGCGCAAGAGGAGTGGTTCATTTTAATAAACACTAACAATGTTCTAGGCACATTTACTCCGCTTGGGCTGTGCTTTGTAGTGACATACGAAAAGCATTTCCTGCTTCTAAAGTGTTCATTATTGATGAAAGTATATTTTACTCAACTCATTAGTCTGAAAGTAGAGCTTCATGAATGCAAGTGCTCTTGAATCTGTAGCAGATCTTTAGTTTTGAAAGTTTTCTTGTATGTAACACCTTGTCATGCCATATCATTTGGCTAGTTAAGCAGCTTACTCCAGGCACATAGGTTACTAGATGATAGAAGAAAAAAAAGAATCTGTATGTTGGCTTTTTTCCTTCTATGAAAACTATCTTATAAATACAGCAGTAGAGATATTTTCCATATCCTTCTGTCAGTTTTGTATGTCTTGGGGACAAGCTGGGGTTCTGAATGGGGGGAAAAAAAAATTGACAGCACCATGGTCTTGTGGCAGTATTGCTGGTAGGTGGATGGTTAGGCTAGATGATTGCAGAGGTCTTTTCCAACTTTTATGATTTTTCAAGGGCAGCACAATTGATTTTATTCAAAAATGCTCATTTGAATATCTGTCAAAGAAATTATTACCCATCAAGATTTCTTAACTGTGTTAGGTATGTATGAGGGACATTTGATGGCATAGCCTAAAAATTTTAGCAGGACAGCATAAGAATTTCAGCTGAAATATTCTTAAATCAAAGATACTAGAAGTAGGAAAAAAAAACAACTACCCATTCATATACTCATCAAGCTGATGAGTTACAATAAGGAGTTTTCAAAGCTCAGGTAGTTGCAACGTTTCTAGGAAAGAGAGTGTGGGTTTTTATTTTTTTTTAAGCTGAATGTCTAAGAAAATGTTGTGAAGCCATTAATGCTTGTTTTTTATTTTATAGAATTTTTCAGTTGCTCTAGTGTGCGGATTGCTTTGTTGGAAGCACAGAGAAGGGACACTTGGGCTGACAGTTGTGATTTCTTTGTGTACATATGAAATATAACTTTAAAAAAATAATTTATTGCTAAGAAGGTTTGCTCCACGTACACTTACACTTTGTTTATTTTTAAATCTAGAGAACACGAATGGTTTAAGCAGGACCTTCCCAAATACTTGTTTCCCGAAGACCCTTCGTATAGTTCTACCATGATTGATGATGAAGCCTTAAAAGAAGTATGTGAGAAGTTTGAATGTACCGAGGAGGAAGTGCTAAGTTGTCTGTATAGCCGAAATCATCAGGATCCTTTAGCAGTTGCTTATCACCTCATTATAGATAATAGAAGAATAATGAACGAGGCCAAAGACTTCTACCTGGCTACAAGCCCGCCAGATTCTTTTCTTGATGATCATCATCTGTCTCGCCCTCATCCAGAGAGAGTGCCATTCTTAGTAGCTGAAGCACCACGGCCTCGCCATACTCTTGATGAGCTGAATCCACAGAAATCAAAACACCAAGGTGTGAGAAGAGCGAAGTGGCACTTGGGGATACGGAGTCAGAGTCGACCAAATGATATAATGGCTGAAGTCTGTCGAGCAATTAAGCAGCTGGATTATGAATGGAAGGTAAAAGAATATAATTTATTTGCTACAAGCAACAGGAGATTTTGAGCTGTGTTTTTTATAGCCTACAAGTCTAAAAAACTGCATCTTCCTGATGTAGGCTGGTTCAGCAATAGCGATAAATGCATTAGTTTAAGGACCAATATATTAAGTTAGCAAAAAGAAATTGTGTGCTAGTTCTAAAACTTTCCAGTTTAGCTTTGCTTAATATGTGAACAGTCATGTTTTTCTGAATAATCCTTGTTCCCCGAAGCATTGAAGTCACAATAGACTGCTTTTGTCTTTGCATCCACCAGGTGTAAGGACTTTTTGTTGGGTTTCATATAAATTGTTTTGAGTTATAGGGTACCAAGATGGAAAGTTGCTCATTGTGACTTAACAAGCAATGAAAATTTGTCAAACAGGGGGAAAAAGAAAACAGCTGAAGATCAGCTGATATCAGGAGGAATTTGGAGGTGGAAAAATGAGGATGAAGGAAGTGGTCTGTGACCACCCTAAATTCCCACTGGGCACACCCTAAGGGACATTAACATATGTTAATGAATCTTGGATAATAATGAATATGTATGTGGTTTCCAGGAAATGTACTGCATATTGCATAAGCAGTCTTAACTGCTTGAATTTAGAGCGTAAACTCCAAGAGTGCATGCTTGATTTGTCAAGTTGCCTGGTATGTACCATGAATTAAAACGAATGCTGTTTTTTCTTACATTAGAATTAGAGTTTTCTTCCCTGATTTTTCTGGTGCTATTCCTGTGCAGGAAAACAGTTGTGAGCGTGTGCACACTGACTACTTGCTTACTGTATAAGAATGGTTTTGGAAGAGGCAATTTATGCTGACAGGAAAAAAGTCTTGTTAACATGTCTACCTTTCTACAGGGGCCTTGAGGATGTGGTTTTTTTTTTTTTTTTTTTTTTTTTTTTTTTTTTTTTTTTTGTCAATAAGAAAAAAAACACATAAAACTGCACCCTGAAAAGCAAGTGAGATGAAATAAGAACAGTGTGCTCTGCATCTCAAGCAGTTCTGGTAACTAACTCAAATCTCTTTTGTACTAGGTTGTAAATCCATACTACTTGCGTGTTCGAAGGAAGAATCCAGTGACAAGTGCATATTCTAAAATGAGTTTACAACTATATCAGGTGGACAGCAGAACATACTTACTGGACTTCCGTAGCATTGATGGTATGGAAAAACTTGTGTTAATAGAGCACTAAGGGAAATTGTTCTAAATGCTGGGTCTTAATTTGCTTGTGAATAGGTAAATTAAACTGTTGGCCTTTATCAGTTAAAGCCAGATCTGAGTTGTAGTGTTTCTTTACTCCTTGCTCTAGTGCTCCTGTGATCAAATGATTAGCTGGTTCTTCTCTCAAAACCCTCTATAAGTATATTAACTCCTGAGTTAGTGCTTTGTATGTCTCTACCAGCACTGATTTCACTGTTGCTAAAAGGGACAGTGCTATGAAGAAGCAATACTTAGATCAATTTAACCTGCCTCTGAGGGCCAGATTTAAATGTTAATTTAGATATGGGGTAGGCATGTGAACATCTTTTCCTAGTGAAGATAAAGCTTGACATGTAGGTGTATTGTCCTTTCTTGATTTGTACATTACTGTACTGAGTGTGGCTGAGATGGTATTTTTTTATAGCAGTCTGTATGGTGTTGTGTTCCGGATTTTTGACCAAAAGTGTTGATAATGCTAGTGTTTTGGCTATTGTGGAGCAGTATTAGCAGTGTATCAAGGCTTTCCTTTTCTCCTCATGTTGATATGTCCAGTGAATAGGCCAAGGGTGAACAAGAAGTTGGAAAGGGAGACAGTCTAGACAGGTGATTCATACAGACCATAGGGTTATTCTGTTACATACAGTAGCATGTTTAGACAAAAAAATAACCAAAACCAAACAAACCAATGAAAAAGACAAAGGAGATTTTGGAAAAAGTAGCCATTGTTTAGAGACTGTCTTGGCATTAGTCATGTTGTGAGAGGCGTGAGTGATCACCTTTCCATTACCTTGGTTTTTTTCATTCTCTTGTTAAAACATCTTTACCTTGATCCATGAATTTTTTTGCTTTTAGCCATAAGATTTTCTTCTGCCATTGAGCAGTGTAATGTTGGAGGGAGTGAGGAGCTTGCTGGGCATGTAGCTGCAAGACAAAATCAGTGCACCATTGGTGGCAGTAGAAGATAATTTAGTTAGGAATTGTAAATGCAGTAACTGACGTCTTCCAAGCTGGTAGCTTAACCTAAGCAAGATGATACTTTACAGAGTGATAGTACAACTGTAAGTTAAGTATTTGCCTGAAAATGAACAAAAGAGCTACAGTCTAAATACATTTTTAGGGGCAGAGTAGAAAAAAGAAAGATTATCTACAGCCAATCGTTTATGTAACATACCTAGGAAAACATGAAGGCAGGGAAAAAGGATTTGCTGGAGTCCAACTGGATTGCAGTATAGGATGGTTTAGGCAGAGTCTTTGATCAGTTTAATATAATTCAGCACTACTGTTCTTCCTTTGTCCCTTAGAATGATACAACTTCTTGCTTAGATCCAATGATACTTGACAAAAGGTGTTAATCAGTTTCCTGTACCACTATTAATAAATTATTATATATTATATATATAATATAATATACATTTTATGTGTGTGTGTGTGTGTGTGTGTGTGTGTGTGTGTGTGTGTGTTTTGGTATTTTTCTTAAATTACATTTTATATATATATATAATATAATTATATATAACATATGATACATATAATTATATATATATTATATTATGTATTTATTTGATTATATATATATTATATGTAATATAAGAAAAATACCAACACAGTGGGAGGGTAGAAGACTGCCTAGAGCCACTCAGCTTAGAAAGGACAGCCTGTTGCATTCTTGCTTTTCAGCTCCTGAGAACAGCTTAAAGCTACGGACTTGTTTGACAGTCCTTTCAGTTACGAAGTTGATTTGATGTTCCTTTTTGCCACAAATAACTATTCAGTATTTCTTTTATGGGATTGTAGTTTCAAGTAGCTTTGACAGATTGAAAAGACAGTCCCTCCTTTACTCACTAATTTTTCATGGAAAGAATGTTTTAATGACAAGTGTGAGTCAAGCTAGTTCAGTTTCTAAAGTAAGATAAGAGATCCTTCAGCAGAACTTACTTCTAAGATGGAAGTATTTCTTTCTAATATGGAAGGTAAGCTTAAGTTGCTGTAACTATAGCCCAGGGTATACAAAATACTAAATTTGTCTTTCACTTTAGTAAATAATAGCAATCAATGCATCAATTACTCTTAAGAATATTAGCAATAAAACATAAATAACCAAATACAATAAAAATGAAGTAGATGCTAGCAAAAAGCATCTACAAGATGTCTGAGCTGCTATTTGGCTTAAACAAGATAAACAAGATAACCATATAAAGATAATTCAGGTAAATCAATTGAACTGTTAGCCTCTGAAATTATTTACTGACTGAAAAATATGATGGCTGCTGGTCTAATGTTCATCAGATAGTCCTGAAGCACAGCTCATAAGCGGTACTAATTTGCATAAGGATGACTGCTTCTGTATGATTGTAATGATTGCTTCTTGTATAAGCTTTTATTTTTAGTAACTATATGTACTTCAAAGAGCTGTTTATATATTAATGAAGATTTTAAAAATAAGATCTAGTCTGAGAAGGGAAAGATGTCTTGCTGTTTTTCTGGCTGTTTTGATGTGACTAATTTTTTACTCTCTACTGTCCTTTTCAGATGAAATTATTGAAGCGAAGTCTGGGACTGCAACTCCACAGAGATCTGGTTCTGTGAGCAACTACAGATCTTGTCAGAAAGATTCAGATGGTGATGCACAAGGAAAATCTGCAGATACATCCCTTACCTCATCAGTGACCTCTTCACTTGATTCTTCGACAGCTGACTTAACTCCAAGACCAGGCAGTCATACAATAGAATTTTTTGAGATGTGTGCAAATCTTATTAAAATACTTGCACAATAACTTTGAAGGGCTTATTTCTTTTACAGCAATAAGCATGCATAAATCTTAGTCAGATGCTTCCAGTTGTAATCAATTTAAATTAACAAAGGCACTGAAAAAAATACCTGCAAAATGCAATTTACCTAGGGACTGAAGTGATTATGAGCAGTTAGGTATATTGCTTTGAAGCTGGAGTGAATTCTGATTTTCTGCTATTCAGTAACTTAATACAGGTACAGGAAATCACACGCCCCTTGGGCAGTGCTTGTAACATTTTCAGTGAGTGCACATTAGTATTTATATAACATTTACACAGTCATTTTTATCTTTCTTGTTGGTGATGCATACATCTGGAGCACTGTAAGAAAATGTACACTTACAAGTTCAATGACCTAAGGATGACTTGTTGGTCACTGTCTACATTTGTGCCTCAGTTGATCGGAACAGTTAATGTCTCCTAACAACAAAGCATTAAAACTGCTGTTCCTTCCCCCTTTATTCAGCAGTAAATGAGATTTTAAACAAAGTTTGATGTGCTATAGTATGAAATTCAGTAATTGATAAATTTGATTAGATGTTGGCAAATCCAACCAGTTGAAATTTTCAGTACATGTAAGTGCTCCGCAGCACAGTTATGAATAAAACTCTCTGGGGTGGAAGTAGAGCAGTTGAAACCACAGCAGTGCCAAGAGAGACGATGCTGAGAAGATATGCCACGCAGTGGCCTGAAACAAATCACTGCTCTGAAGCACTGTGAGCAAGCTGCTGCTCTGTGCAGGTTTGCTAGCTCATACCATGGTGTAGTAGCAGCACGGCTACTGCAGGCTGAGAATTCTTTGAAGTATATGCATGTAGCGAAGAGCTGGGTTGTTGCATGTTATTCTGCAATCTGAAATTGGCACACCTTTAAAAACAAAGTTAATACTTAGATATGTCTGCTTACATCCCATGTTAACTTACTATACGCTGTATAGAATTCACCTTGCAGTTTAAATACATCTATAAGCTAAGTTTTTCCAGGCTACCCTCGTACGAATTTTATCATTTAAATTGTGGAAATTAATAGTGCAGTTTTTCAGTTGAATGTTAAAACCTGAAAATGACGACTAAAGTGTTAATAGTTAGGAAGTTTTGAAATGCAGATTGCAGTCATGGATAACACGCATGTAACACAAAAACCATAACTGCAGAAGAAATGTTTAAGAAAATGACCTTAAATGCTGAATCAGATATATTTGCTCAAAAATGTTAAATATCTTGTAAATTGGATGTACGTACCTGCAGTTCCATTTTCATTTAGCACTTAATTTTAGCATTTAAAGATGCGTTAATCAATAAATTGCCATAAAACATTTTAATTTCTTATTTGGGGATTTTTCTTTTCAAAATAGACTTCATGGATTAGTCTGAAAGATTGCTCTCTAATTTAGAAATCAAGGCATTAATATAAACAGTGAAACCTGGTCTTTGTTTGAAATGGATGGGAATTCTTGCCAATGATGAGTCTATGATTCCATCCTTGACACACTGCAGATGACAGGAACAGTCTAATGCAGTCCAATTGGCTTCAGTCCAGAAATTCCTGTTAGAAATTTGAAGAAATTTGTATCTGCTAAACTCTCAGAACTACTGTAGGTCTTCTTAACTGGGCAATTGTGTGGCCTGTCTTGTATGTAGGTACAACTTCAGTTTCTTGTCTTCAAGTGGCGTCTCACACGATCCCTGTAACGCAGGGTTGTATTACTGTAGTTCACAGTGGAAGGGTTCTCTTCGATAAAACTTCGCATTTAAACTATTCAGATGGAGATGACAGGATGTGGGACCAGCTATCAATCATACTTTTAAGTTCTTTCTTCAGTTGTGTAAGGAAAGGTTCCGATGTTCTGAATAAATAGGTGTGCTCAGTTTGTTATCCTTTTATTTTGAAACTTAAATATTGCACTTGTACAAGTATAACAAACGCACAGATTTTTTTTTATTGCAGTAATTCCTCATCTGGAATTGGTTTGGGATCACTGAAACTGTTTCCTGCATATGTTTAACTATTTACAAATGGTATCTGCTCCTGGTTTGTAGATTTGTAATGCTGATCACCATTGCAAGATGTAAAGGTGCAAACAGCTTTTAATTTTTATACACTTTTTTTGGCTCTCCTGTGCTTTAAGGCAGCCGTGGTTTTTACTTTGTCTTGTCTGAATGAGGTGAATTTTGTTGGTATAACGCAACAGTTTTGATGGCCAAAGGTTTTGTGATAGAACAGAGGGGTTTTTTTTTAATACAGTTTTGGGGAGGGAGGATGGGACTGACAACCTATTTGAATTCAGTGCAGTTGTTTGTCATATCACTTTCTTAGGCTTTGTAGATCTTTACTTTGAAACTGCTTTCTTCAGATGTTCCTACTGAGCTTGAAGACCTTTTTTAGCATCCCATCAGGCTCAGACTGAATGTCACTGAGAAAAATGCCAGGAGTGTAAGGATGTAATTGATGCAAATAAACAAATTGGTTGAGTATGTCACTCTGTAATCCAAAGCATATTTAGTTGGAGTGTGCTGAATTATTTTTCCTGTGTGTTCTAACTTTATGGAAGCATGGATAAACCTGGTTATCTCTGAGCTCAGTAGGTAATGAACTGAAAAAAAAAAAAAAAAAAGTATAAATTGATGCATAATGCTAAAAGCAACAAAGAAAATTTCATATGTCTTGTTATGAGTGTTAACTACAAAATTGGAAGTGTTATTTTACCAGTTGATTACCATTGTAAGGTATGAAGTCCTATTCTTTAATAAAGATGTGCCTACTTCCTATGTTGATTTTTTTTTTTTCTGATAAAGTAATAAATGCAAAAATGCTTGTTTACAACTGTGTTGACTTTTTATACTTTCAGAAGCTTCAAGTAAAAACAAAGCACTTAACCATCGCGTTTGGAGGCGTGTGCTGTTTCGTGCTGCTCTGTTCTGTCACGGTAAAGAGGCTGCCGCTTCGACAGCTGGGAGGGGACGGGACGGTAACCGAGCGTTGCCGGAAGAGGCAGCGCCATAGCAGCTGCGACACACCGTCCGCGTTCGGCCCGGCGCCGGGTGCGGCGTTGCGGGCTGCCGTGAGCCCACGAGCGCTACTCCGAGCGCTCCGTACCGCCCCGCAGCTGAACGAACGGACGGCCGCGGTGCCGTCACTCGGGCCGCTCGGCGCCTGGGCGCACAGAACCCGCCGCCACGGCTCCGCCCCTCCCTGCGCTCGGGCGCGCTCTCGTCGTTCCCCGTCGCCCTCCGCCCGCGGCCGAGCCGCTGCTGCTCCGCCCTTCCGCTTCCCGGCGGGTCAGAGGTGCATTGGGCTGGGAGGCGGCACGGGCCGCAGGTAGTGGGCTGTGGCTGCGGGGCGGGCCCGGCGGGCAGCGCTCTTGGCGGTGTCCGGGCTGTGCGGCTCCGTAGCTGCTGGGCCTGGGGCGTGCCTCGCTTGGTGCTGTTGCCTGGCCTTGGTGCGGAGCGCCTCGCTGGCGACCGACGTGAAGCTGCTGGGCAGGATCTGTATGGATGAAGGGTGCTCTGCTTCGTGTTATTGCTCTCAGGGTCGAGATGAGCGAGCTGCGTTTGTTTCTCTGCAAGCCTTAAAGCTAGCGCACCTAATCGCTGAAATCTGTTTTTCTCTAGTTCTCCCGATGGCATCTTTTGGCTGGAAGAGAAAGATCGGCGAGAAGGTCTCCAGAGCCACTTCCCAGCAGTTTGAAGCAGAGGCTGCGGATGAGAAGGGTCCGGGTAGTGATGAAGATGAGGACTGGGTGCACGCCACGAAGAGAAGGAAGGAAGTTCTCCTCGAAGACTGCATAAAGAAGAGCAAACAGCTGAAAGATGAAGGGGCAAGTTTGGCTGAAAATAGGAGGTACTGATGTTATCCTAGTCTTTCTTTGACTCAGTAAGTGCTGGGTCTTATTTTAATCCTTTTTCTAAACACTGAGTATTAGTTGCTGCATTCATGCTTCTCATGTTTGAAAAATAGATCGATTGCTTGTTTTTAAATTTTGCGTCTATGGTGTGATGTTGAGTAGGTTTATTTCTGTTTGTTGGTGTTGATGTTGGCTGCTGCAAAATCTGCATTCGAGTCTCATATCAGTGTGTTTGCTTAACACGAAATGATGGGGAGAGATGACTGATTGCATCTGAAATTTCACAGGGCAAATGGAATATTGTGAGGTAAGTTGTACTGTAGATGCTCGTATTTCAGCTGCTCAGGGAGCTCTCCTGTCTTGTAAATGTGTTGTAATCTCACTTTAATGTTACAAAGAGTAAGCGCATTTATACGTACACAGTGACTAAGGAAATAGGGAAATAGTGCACAGCAATTAATGTGCTGTTATTTATCTAATTCTTGTGGCAGATCAGGTTCAAGTAGACACTGTGTGTCTTTCCTGGTAGTAGTACTCAATAAGGATTCAAGCAGGATGTTTTTGAAAAAAAAAATCCTCCCCTATGAAGACAGGCGGAGGGAGCTGGGCTTGTTCAGCCTGGAGAAAAGAGGCTGCGGGGTGACCTCACTGCAGCCTTTCAGTACCTAAAGGGAGCCTGCAGAGGGAAGGGGAATCAACTCTTTGAAAGGGTTGATAACTGCAGGACAAGGGGAAATGGTTTTAAGTTGAGGAGATTTAGGTTGGAGATTTACAGAGAGAGTGCTGGTGAGGTGCTGGCGCAGGCTGCCCAGAGAGGTTGTGGATGCTCCGTCCCTGGAGGTGTTCAAGGCCAGATTGGATGGGGGCTGGGACAACCTCGTCTAGCATTACATGTGGAGGTTGGTGGCCCTGCGTGTGGCAGGGGTGTTGGAGCTTCATGATCCTTGAAGTCCCTTCCAACCTGACCATTCTGTGATTCTGTGTGAAAGAGCATTTCATAAATTGTTCCTGATACACTTCAAGCAGGAGGTAACTTTGGAGTGGAGGATGAACAGAAGCAGAATGAGGCACTATAAATTGTGTTTCAAAACTCCATAGTTTGGTTAGACCTTCTCTAGAGGAGTGAAAAACACAGTTTAATAATAGTTCCCTTAAAAACATTAGAATACTTGATACCTGAGTTCTGGCTGTAGTTGCATGGATATCTGTGTTTATTCATTGCTGCAGATCAACAATGATCTGGAATTACTTCCTAACAGAAGTAATTTCACAAGAAGTCAGTATATACTTGTCTTCTGTTAAGCTATACCTGTCAGTCTGAAAAAGGATGGCTGAGGCATTCAGAGAGAACAGCTTAGGAATTCAAAGTCCATTCATGACTAGCAGTGTGGTTTAACTTGTGAATTCAGTGAGACCTGTATCTTGACAGAGAGTTTACAGCAACCACCAATACAAGCTGAGTGGTCTATAAGAAGCATGGAAAACAAGTAATAAGAAATTAAAATGTTGTTTTCAGAAGATTTTTCACTATCTTTTGTGCTAATGCTTATATCTGAGGCTCAGCAGAAGTTCTGTACTTAACACTGTAATCTTTATACTTGAAGGGGCACTACTATCATCAGCAACTTTCTCGTGTTCTGTAGAGTTTAGGCAATTACAGCAGTATGGTATAGTTGGTTTACGTAACTTTCAAGCAGACCTCTTTTTAAAAAAAGGTTCACACAGGTTTAAAGCTAAGCTCTCAGTGGGAAGCTTTTACTGCTTAAAAAAGTGGAATAGTTGACATATCATTACAAGGAAGCAGTTTGTGAAGTTATATTTATTCTGTGTGGTGGAAAGTGACTCTGTTAGACTCACATGGTATATTTTTTTCTTACTAAGCATTTTGTACAACATAAAGAGACTTGTGTAAAAATAAAAAACTAAATGCAAATGGTTTTCTGAAATAGTGTAGTAGCAGTTAAACATTTGAGTTGGGTGGTGCAGCATTCAGGTAAAGGAGTGGTATTGATTCAGTTGTAGATAATCAAAAGACTGAAAGCTAATGGGAAACCAAGATGGTATCTTAGCTGATGTTGCTTGTGAGATGAAGAGACGGAGGGGATCCTGAGGGGAAACATATTTGATAAAGAAGCAGAGACCAAATTTAAAAAAGAGTGGAAAGTAATATGTTCATTTCTTATTGAAAAGAAACTACAGTGCACAGTAAAATTAGTGTATTAACAGTATGAAGCTGCAACAGGGCAGGTTCTGGTTGGATATGAGGAGAAGGTTCTTCACCACTAACGTGGTCAGACACTGGAACAGCCTCCACAGGGAGGCGGTTATGTCACCAAGCTTGCCAGAGTTTAAAAGTGCCTGGACAGAGCTCTCAGATTTGATCTGATTTTTGGGTGGTCCTTTGTGGAGCCAGAAGTTGAACTCACTGATCCTTACGGGTTCCTTCCTACTCGAGTTACTCTGTTATTCTAATGTGATAGAGTTCTACAAGTATATCCGGTATTGCTTGTATGGAACAGTGCTCACTGCTTTTAAGCCTGGGTAGGCCAGGTAGCTTCTGGTAAAGGATAACCACAGTAGTGATGGTATTACTTCCCCAGCATATTTCAGTCTGAGATCAAACTGACTTGTGCTTGCAAAGTGAGTCTTCTCTGGGGACAAGGAGTAACATACAGCTAGAAAAAACTTGTACAGCCTGCTCTTTGCCTTTAGAAAACTCAGGAGTGGCACAGGTGAACGGTAGAAGGAAGCTGTCACCAGCTAAACATTTGAGCTTTTATGACAGCTGCCTGGAAAGCACTTGTCTGCTATACCCACGTGTGGATTAGACTTGTTAAAAGCCTGGGAAAGATACAGAAGATATGTTGTTGAGGAGAATGTATTTTTCTCCTGATCCATGTATTTTTGAGCCTTCTCAAAAATGTGTCTGTTCAGGAGCATGGCTGCAGGGGCTACCTGATCCTGTTGCTACCAGTAAAGTAGGGCAGGGATACCACTTGCATGAGGTGAACAGATGGATGATCTGCTCAGTATGTGTCAGAGCTCATGGAGAAGTTGAGATTAAGAAGCATCAGGGAGTGCAAGCTGGAGTAACTTCCAGTCATACCTGGGACAAAGCCACTGGAGTAATAACCCCCAAACAATGGTGAACCTCATGTCTTGTCACCATTTGGCAGTGGAATGGGACCTAAAAAATCAGGAGGAATGGAAACAGGTGGCAATCGCAGGCAAGCTGTTGCTGCCTACTTTGATTCTCTGGGTGCCGCTATGTAATATGTTTGAGGCTCTGGAACTTGAGGGAGAGATAAGGAGAATGCTGTGGGAGGTCTACCCAGAAGGTTGGCTAGGGTGAGGTGGTTGTCTGCATGGCTTTCCTTCTGCCAAGAAGGAAAGAAGGGTAATTATCCTAGGCAACACCCTTTATAAAGGAACAGAGAGCCCCCCTGTGTCAGCCAGGAGACATACTGAATTGTGCTGCCTCACTGGGGCAGGGACATTCCTAGAAGGCTCCCTGTTCTGGTTCACCCCTCTGATTGATGTCCCTTACTCATATTTCAGGCTGGCAATGATGAAGTTGCTGAGAGAATCCTGACAGCTACCAAGAGACTGAAGGGCATTGGAGATGTTATGTGGTGGAGCAGGAGCAGAGATGGTATTTTCCTCTATGCCTCCATTGGCAACAAGGGATACTGAGAGGACCAGGAAAACCCATCTCATTAATATGTGGCTGAAAGACTAGCGTGGTTGCAGGAATTTTGCTCTTTCTTTCACCATGGGGCAGTTTACTCTGCACCTGGCCTGATCACTGTGGATGGTTCTCCCCTGTCTCAAAGGAAGAAAGGGATCCTAGCCCAGGAGCTGACAGAGCTCGCTGCTGGGGCTTTTTAAACTAGATACGAAGGGGGGAGGGGGAAGGGGGTTAAAATCAGGCTCATTAGAGATGACCCCGGGTTAACTATGAGGGCACTGGGAATGAGGCAGGGGGCTCGGCTGACGTGCATCTACACCAGTGCATTCAGCATGGGCAACAAACAGGAGGAGCTTGAAGCCATTGTTCAGTAGGCAAATCTGAAACATGGTGAGATTGCTTCCATGACTGGAGTGATACAATGGATGGCTATGAGCTCTTCAGAAGGAATAGGCAAGAAAGGAGGGGAGGTGGTGTGACTGTGATTAGAAGTTGGGGCTGGATATGATAGAGTTGAGTCTTTATGGATAAGGATCAGGGGGAGGGTCAACAAGGCAGACTTTCTAGTGGGGAGTCTGTTACAGACTGCCTAACAAGGATGAGGAGACAGATGAGCTTTTCTACAAACAGCTGGCAGAAGTTGTGCAATTTCCAGCCCTTGTTTTCAAGGGGAAATTCAACTTCCCTGATACATATTGGAAGTACAATACAGCACAGAATAAGCAGTGGGGGAGGTTTTTTTTAGAATGTGGAATATGTGGAAGATAATTTCTTGTCACAGCTGTGAGAGTCTACCAGGGGAGGTGCCCTGCTAAACCTGCTGCTCAGAAATGGAAGGAGTGGTGGGAGATGTGAAGGCTGGGAGCTGTGTTGGGCAGTGTGACCACAAAATGGTAGAGTTCTTGATTTTTGGTGAAGGTTGGTGGGGGGCAGCAAAGCTGCTGCCTTGGACTTCGGGGGGAGAACATGGAACTGTTCTTTCAGGGTGCTGGTAGGGGGGGTCCCGTGGGAGTCAGTCCTGAAGGGGCCCGGGAAGGCTAGATGCTCCTCAAGAAGGAACTCTTAAAGGGGCAGGAGCAGGCTTTACCTTGTGCCACAGGATGAACTAGAGGGGAAGAAGACTGATGTAGATTAACAGGGAACTTTTCCTGAGGGCCCAGGAGAAGCAGAGAGTTATCTCCTGTAGAAGAAGGGACAAGCAGCTCAGAGAGACTACAAAGAAATGGCAAGGAGAAGTAGGGAGAAAAGTAAGTAGGCAAAAGCTCCGCTTGGATTCAACCTGACCACTATATTAAAGGGGAACAATTTTATTATTATTATTTATTAACAAATATATTAACAGTAAGAGGAGGGCAAAGAAGAATCTACATTCTTTACTGGATGTGGCAGGGATGTGACCACTGAGGATAAGAAAGTGTGGGTGAAGCAAAGGTGAAAATTTGCTCAATCAAACGGCGTTATTGTGCTCTTTGTATCTGTTGTAGTTTCCATGGAAATATAGAGTAGGCATTACTTTCCAAGCGACTTACTTGAGGCCAAGACAATTCCTCTTCACTCAGTGCAGCCCAGACAAGCCAAAAGGTTGGACACCCACAGTCTAATGCATCATAGAGGACGATTCTAGAAGATTGGTAGATAGACAGTTATGATCAGTAGACAGTGGTCTGTCAGAACAGAAAGAAAATAAATAAGTGGAAGAAGTCCACGGTTGTCTGCTCCGTGCATTTTTGGGAAGAAGAGATTCAGAAGAAAACAGGCATATGTGCACAGACTTTTGAGGAACAGAATACTCTGTGGTTGAGAAATGTGGAGACTATTTTAGAGAGATTATTCTTTTTTACATAAAACTTAGAATGCCTGCATATCGTCCGAACAGAGATGCTGCCATGGATGCGTCCCCGTGCACTGGAATATCTTTTTTTTTCTTTAAAAAAAAAAGTTTTTGTTTGTTGTTGTATAGGTATGTGTATTTTTGAATACTTCACTACATGAAAGTATAAAAAATTGTGCTCTGCCTCAATATATTTAAAAAAAAACAACAACAACAACAGCAGTTTGCAAGTGCAATTTATGTTAACCACAAATCTCTGCATGTTGACCCAAGTTTGAGATTTGGGTGAGATTAAATAATGGAAGATTCAAAGTTAAGAGCTCAGGTGAGACTAAATAATGGAATGAAAAATCCTGTAAAGTAGGCTGCTTTGAAGCTGACAGTAAGGAGAGGAGTACTAATGTCATGCTAGTATCTTTCATATAGTTAAACTGCATATCCATTTAGATAACTTTGCAGTCTTTCTCCTTTTTTTAAAAAATAAACATGTTTTTAGTGGTCCAGTAGGTGGAGATAGAGTTCTTCTCATTAAACCTGAAGGACTGCAGAAAATGCTTATCTGAATTATTTTTTATTTTTTACAAATAGACTCTACTGGGTTTATGTTCTTGTTGATTTGCATTTAATGTTTCAATAATTTCTGAAAACTAAAGGTTAATTCTGGTCTCTTATTTCTACTGCTATTGGTTCCCTATTAAATTAAAAGTCTCCGCTTCCAAAGCTGGAAGATCATGCTTTCAGCTGGAAAACAGTATTCTGGCTGAGCTTATGGAGAATTTCCAATATTAAAATAAATAATTGATGTTTCTTTGTCAGTTGCTAATGTAAATGAGACCAACCAATACTATCTTTGATTTAGCTTTTGCAATACCAGATTAAACAAGGCCTTTTCAAAGTGCCACTAACAGACGAGTTAATAAGTTACTTTCCATGAAATGCTTTACTCTTCTAGGAGAATTACTCCATAAGAATTTCTCAGTGAAATTTTCTAACCCATTGCTTTATTTTAAAGAATATTTTAAGATGTGCTAATTAATCCTTGTTCTAGCAGACTTTT
>NW_024884811.1:14076549-14125734 GCF_019232065.1 Centrocercus urophasianus
CCTTAGATATATATATATATTCTGTGAGTTCTTTTCTCACTAGATAGCCGTAATGAGTCAGCATAAGATGACTCACCTTTTAAAATCAAGTTTAGTGTCATTGTCAGTTGTGTTATAAAAAGCTCAATTTATCAAAAGTTGCATCAATTTGAAGAATCAAAACCACCTCCCCAAAAATAAAACGCCAACATTTTAAAAACAAACAAAAACTGCCTTTCTGTTGCAATGTTATAATGCTTACATTTGTTCAAATTAACCATTGTATTTCAGGTTTAGTTTATAGAGCCACAGAGGGGCAGAGTTGTCAACCTCTAGATCAGGTTGTATAGGGCCCTATCAAGCCTGGCCTTGAACACCTCCTGGGATGGGGCACCCACAGCTTCTCTGAGCAGCCTGTACCAGTGCCTTACTGCCCTCCGAGTGAAGAATTTGTTCTGAATGTTTAATCTACAGCTGCACTCTTCTAATTTAAAGCCTGTACTCCCTTGTGGAATCACTACACTGCATGATAAAAAGCCCCTCCCTGTCTTTTCTGTAGGTACCCTTTAGGTACTGCTTAACGGCTGTAGTGAAGCCTCCCTGGTGCCTTCTCCAGGCTGAACAAACCTAGGTGCCTCAACCTGTCTTCACAGGAAAAGTGGTCCACCTGCCTGTCCTGGACATGCCCCAACAGGATCATGGTGCTCCTTGTGCTCAGGCCCCCAGAGGGAGCATTACTGCAAGTGGAATCTCGTGGGAGCGAAGTTGTGGAGAAGAATCTCTTCCCTCGCCCTTCTGATCACCTTTTTTTTTATTACAGCCCAAGATATAATTCATTGTTTGGGCTGCAAGTGTATGTTGTTGGCTCTTGCTGAATTTTTCATTCACTACAACTGCCCAGAACTTCTTTATCCACTCACTGCCCATCCTATGTGCATGTTTGGGAGTGCCAGGTGGATCCAGTTGCACAGCTTTACGTGCGGCCTTGTTGAACTTCATGAAGTCTGCAGAGGTCAACCTCTCATGTCTTTCAAGATACCCTGGCTGGCATCCCCTCCAAATGTGTCAGCTGTATCCCTTAGCTTAGTGTCATCCATGAGCTTGCTGAAGGTGCATGATCAGCGCATCTGTTTCAGTCACAAACGAAGACTCACACGTATAATATTCTGCTCATTTTTTTTCTGTCAGCCACTAGTTGGTGCCCTGTAACAATCCTAGAAATCTTTCCGTGAGAGACTGAAGCTTGCTCTTTTGAAGCCATTTCAAACTGATGATTTTTTTGAATCCTCCCATTCTTAGTGTGCACTAGATATATTTTCATGTTGATCTCTGGAACTTTAATGACTTCTGCAGCTAAATGGCAGGTCTTAGAAAACATTATCTTTGACCTGCCAGCTGGTAATAAATAGCTAATGTTTCACACCATGGCTCAGTCTTTTTGTCTCTTTTGCAAAAAAAGAGCCGTTTAAGACATAGTAGGGTTCATGGATTTAGACTTTTTTTTTAAACAATGTTCTTCGGGGAATTTTGGGGGGATGTTGGCAATGAATAATGGTTTGTAGTCAACTAGTTTTGCCATCCTATTTTACTGTTAAAAATAGAAGACACCTATTAAGTATGTTAAATAGCATGAACTTACTGGAGGGTGTTCTGCTACCTAGGTTTCTTTGTTGGAATTTGTATTTGTATGCAGGCTTTAATACAACCATTCATTTTTCTGGCAATTAGCTTCTGTGATGATGATGATAAACTTACCTCAATGAATCTGGATGTTGACATAGGTGTTTTTAATTGACTGAAGTTGTTTGACAATTGAATTGTTCTGATTGTTAAAATATCAGCTTTCCCTGGCATTACTGATGCAACTGGTTTTCCTGGGTGTTTCATTTGAAATGTTGCAAGTTTTCTGCGCCTAGAGCACCTCCTGCACTGACCTTGATGCCTGCAGAGCTGCTTCTCTCCCTCGTTTTCTCACTCCTGTCTCCCAGCTGCTGTTGCACAGCAGTTTTTCCCTTCCTTCAATCTGCTCTCCAAGAGCACATCCAGTGTGGCTTATGGCTCAGCTCTGGCAGCAGTGGGTCCCCTTTGAAACAACGAAGCTAGCTCTGCTCTGACAAGGGACAAGGGCTCTGCTCACAGAGACCACCCTTGCAGTCTCCCACCAACAAAAAGTGCCTAAGTTTTGTGGTTGTTTATTGAAACTGGGAAGTTGGAATTCTGAATACTGGGCAAAACTTGAAAGAGAAAACACTGAAACAGGGTGAATATATTTATAATTCTGAAGTGAATTCATTCATGTTTTGAGTTTGTAGATGGTACCTTTCATTAAGTAAATGAAAAAGATCTGTAGAGAAGGTAAAGCATTTGCCACTCTGACTTAATTATGTTCATCTAATCATTGAAATCAATCTAATATTTAAAACTATTGAGCTATAAGGACTATAAAGGTATAGGAATAGGTGGGAATAGGTGAACGGTTGGACTGGATGATCTTTTAGGTCTTTTCCAACCTTGGTGATTCTATGATTCTATGATAAAAGTGTAATTAGGATGAACTATAAGGAAGATAAAAGTGTAATTAGGATGTCCTTTCTACAGATAAGGGTTGAAGTTATCAAGCTTTTCTTGCTTCACTTCTTCACAAGAAAAGAGATGTTTTAGTTAGTTAATGGTCTAAGCAAATTGGTGTCTGCTGTCATGTCCCTGTCTGAAGTTACACTGTAAATCTGTGGGTATTTTAATTGTCGGGGTTCAAGATATTCCTTTTGTATGTGTTCACCTCTAGGTGTGGGGCATGGAATTTCAGTCATGAAATGAAGACAGAGATTATTTCAGAAGTTAGGCTTCAGAAGCATAAGTTACTGTGGTCTAAATGACTTAATTATTTCTACCAGTAACCAGTGTAGATAAAAATACATGCAATATTAACCTTTTACTTCAGTAATTTATTTTTCTGGGATAAAAATGGAAGGAGATAGTTCAGACGTTTCTTGTTGCTGTTCTCTCAACAGGCAGTATTGTGTGTGCAAAATTACACTGCCAAAAAAGTCATGAATCTGAATCTGTAGCTTTTTGTGAAGTTGCTCATCCTTAGAAATATACTGCATTTTAAGTTACTTCAATTCTCTTGTGGGAATGGGAGCACAATTTAAGCTTGCTTCTTCTCCCTTCTTTACAAAACATTCTGGCCCCGTGAGTTTTAGGCTCACCACTTCTGGTAACTGAGGTTTTGGTAGCGAGAGTCCCCATTCTGCTTGACACTTTCGTTTTAAATTTGTATGTTTGTGTAAATTTGCAGGCCATCGTGAGATTTTAAAGTTCTGATGCATTCCTTTGGTTTTGATTGGCAGTAGCCCCAGCTGACATACAATTATGTTTGTGCATTTTATGTCCTTTGACGTGTACTGTTGCAAAATAATGTTTCACTTATTTCAGGTAATTAGCATTTTTTACTTGCTGTTATCTGTAGAGATGTTATAGTCATTTTATATCAGTACTGTATATCTTTTCATTTATAGTGGGAGAGTTAAAGGGTACCTGCCTACTTAATTTACAGATACTTTCATGAATCACACATTATAATTGCCCTCTATAAATCTCAAAATGCTGTGGAGAATTACACATTTCACCTACCTTAATCCATTTGTGTCTGCTTTTTTACGTAGTTTCAGTAGTTGTTACTCTGTAATACTGATATCAACAAACGTAATGAGTCCAGAAGAAACAAAAGAAAATAAGGGGAACTACATTATTTGGTATAAATCATACCAAAGTAATGAGGGCATATCATCTAGATGAAGTGCATCTACCCAGTACAGAATGAGAACAGACTAAAGGCTGTTGCTTTTTGTGTATCTGCACTGTATAATCATAGAATCATTAAGGATGGAAAAGACCTCTAAGATCATCTGGTCCAGCCATCAACCCATCACCATGCCCACTAACCATGTCACTCAGTGCCATGTCTACAATTTTCTAGAATACCACCAGGCGCAGTGACTCCACCACCTCCCTGGGCAGCCTGTGCCAGTGCCTGACCACTCCTTCTTAGAAGAAAAATTTCCTTATATTCAATCTGAATCGCCCCTGATGCAACTTAAGACCATTTCCTCTTGTGCTGTCACTGGTTACCTGTGAGACGAGACTGACCCCTCTCCTCTCCATCGCTACAATTCCTTTCAGATCACTGTAGAGAGTGATAATGTCTCTCCTGAGCCTCCTGCAATCTAAACAATCTCGGTTCCCTCAGCTGCTTCCTGTTAAAACTTGGGCTCCAGATCCTTCACCAGCTTCATTGCCCTTTGGATTCATCCACCACCTTTCTTGTAGTAGGCTGATATCTCATCCTCAACCACACTGATTTGGTAATTGGTCATTTAGGAGAAAGGTAGGGAAATGCTTTTATTTTATTTACCTTGCTGGTTTTTTTTTTTCGTTTTTTGTTTGTTTGTTTGTTTTGTGTGTGTTCTTTTTTTTTGGTGAACAGCATTTGACTTTGTCCTAGTTCTGCTGATTAATTTGTAAGAGCCAGTAGGACCATAGTGTGAAGAGCGGAAGATAGAGCTGTCTGTTGTTTGTAGAGAAGTATTTGAAAGGTTAGGAGAATTAAATGCCTATTGAACTAAGAAGTAAACAGATGGCATCAATCACTGTAGATCTACTGCTATGTTTCTAAAGGATAATCTGAACAAATAAATAACAAGCCCAGAATGCAACTATTACTTTAAATACAGCACAACAGTTTTTCTTCTACATTCTTCTTCCTGTTGCTTTCAGAGGAAGTGCTGTTGAAGCTGTTTTGGGGAACAGAAGCTTTGTAGTTACGATTTCAGTCTAGCAGTAAAATCTGTTGCTTCATTACCTAATATATTTAAAATATCTTAGAAGTATTATAACTATTTCAAGTTCTGATACTTGTGTTAATTTGCAGTTTTTGTTTAAAGATACTAAAGTAGTTAATGGGATTTACCTTAGCAGTGCAATTCCTTCTACTATAAAACTTACAAGGTTACTGTGGCCTGTTATTACTGAAATAATTATGAAATAGCAGGTGTTGTATTGCATTGTATTCCTGTTCTTAATTGGAATTTCCACGTGCCATCCTAATTTCTGCTCCTATTTATCATTGTTTATTTTGGCTTCCTGCGGAACTGTCACCCATGAAGTCACAGAATCATCCAGTCAGAAAAGACTTTCAGCATGATGAGGAGCAACCATCACCATGGCCTGTTGAGTCCTGTCACTAGACCATGTCCCTTACTGCCATGTTCACACATCTCTTAAATACCTCCTGGGAGGGGGACTCCACCAGTGATGTCATTTTGATTTTAATCATACAATATTAAATTACAAGGCTGGGATTTACTGAAATATTCCATGTTTGTAGATGGTTGCAAAACAGATTCTAGAAATTGCAGGTTGTTCCTTGAGATGTTTAAGCTAGAAATAGCTTATTTCTTTTTGAATCCTTAAGGTTAAATGTTTGTCATTACAGTAGCATATTTTTCTGTGGTAATATTTTCATTATTATATACCAGCAATGCAGTCACTGCTGTCTATCTGTTAATGTTTCTTCAGTTAATAAGGTACGTGGTGGACAGTAAGGTTTTGGGGTTTTCATGACAAAACTGGAACAGCAAAACCACCAGTTCTGGTGCCTAAGTTAACAGAGATCTTCTGCTGTTTACCATTCTCATTTTCAAAGTGGAACTATGGATTTCTGAATGCTACCACATCTATTAAAATCAGCCTGAATTTGTCAAATAACATTAGTTATTTGGGCTCATTGAAATATTTTTTGGTGTCACACGAAGATAAACAAGTCTTTTTGATTAGCAGGAAGCCAGTGCCTAGGATGCTGTAGGATGCATAGTGGAGGAGTGGCCAGAAGAGGGGTGAGAGTTTGGTTCTTGTCTACATTATGGAAGCTCTTTAGAGTCTTCAGTTGTGTTATTTTATTGCAGTTAAGAATTTTTTTCTGTTATGTGATAAAGTAAGCTCTATGTTTGATCCATATTTGAGGCCATAATTATGAAGTATCAGTACCAGGCCTGAGGAGATTCTGGAGGGAAGCCAGAAACAAAATTACGTAATTCCCAGTTTCTGGAATTATGCATGTAATGGACATTTTTAACATGGATTTTATAGTGAGCAACTTGTTTGAGTTTCTGCTGAATATAAAGATTTTTTTTTTTTTAAAGAAAAATATGTGCTTTGGTCTTACTTACTTCAGCAGATTGCTTGTCAGACAGCCATGTAATTCTGTATTCATCACGGACTGATATATTTCATGGTTCTAGAAAAAAAACAGCAAATGGGCATGCATACTTGTCAAAGGCTTCATTGAGGAGAAAGCCCTGTGTAATTTTGCATACTGATAGTAGTAGTTAGCATTTAGTGGGGAGAGAATTGACTAGCTGTTGGATATGTTGTACTTGTGTTGCAAATTAGCTTGCCTTCTTAACAGTATAGTATTTGAGTGAGTTTGATTGTGAAACAATGATTTGCCAGATTTTCAAGAAGGGAATAAAATATGGTAAAGGAAGCAGGCTCCTCACACTTAAATATAAAATGTGAAAGACATTTTGTGACAGATTGTCAAGGGTAGACAATGATTACCTCCATTATTATCTAGTGCGTTCAGATTGTTGCAGTAACTTGTCATTAACTGTTAAAATAATTGCCATTTGTTCCATTCCTGTGCCTCAAAGCAATAAAATAATCATGTTAGTAATGATTTCTGATCATTTATGAAAGAATGCTTTTTCATATTGTGTATGAGGAAATTAAGTGTTGTTCCTACATGAGTGAGGGTGTCTTTCAGAGATGATACCAGAATGTTGGTTATATGATTTTCACTTCTGTATGTTAACTACAGGAATACTTGTCTCCAGTATTAGTTTTAATAGATTTTCTTTGTCAAAAGTAGTTTTAGTTGCCTAATACAGGAAATAAGAAGAGTCCATAGGTATGTGTGTAGATGAAGTACAACTTAAGAAATTGAGCTCGAACACATTGAAAACCTCATTTTGTAATGGAATGAATGTGGTGATGGATGGTAATTGTTTTTGGCATTTAGTGAAATGGTGTTTCACATTTGGTCTTCATTGGAAGTTCTTGAAGGATGCATCTCTTTGAAGTATTTGTGGAGTTATGTAATTGTGTGTGCAAGTCTGACTTTTTTCATATTTGGACCATGTGTCTTGATATCACGGGATCTAATGCAGGAATATGAGCTCTTGAGAACAGCTATGCATTAAAAATACGAGCATCAGCTGTGTGCATGCAGTTTTCTCCAGTGTTAAGTTCGGTATATTTTACCTACTTTCATGGCAGTTACAGAAAGCCTGTTCACATTTATGTGTTGTTTACTGTATGGTAAGGACTTGTATGTGATCACTGGCCACTGAAGAGCTGTCATGTACGTCTTTACCTCTAGTAATTAGTGTGACCATACTGAAATAAGCCTGTTAAATCAACAAAAAAATTCTGGAAGCTCCATCAGGTAGTAAAGCAGGCAGTCTTAACTCGCCGCCTTGACAATCACAGGTAATACAGGGCACATTATTTACCATAAACAAGTTACACTGTAGAGCAGCAATTTGTTGATGTAGACTTATCTGCAATTTAAAAAAAAAAAAAAATTAAGCACATAATAATTTTGTGAAGTTTACTTGTGAGGTTCCTTCTTCATTTGTTCTGCGAGTCTTCATTTTCCACCATGCAGTGCCGCATCATCACCTACCTTGAAACTATATTCCTATGATCAGCTGTTTTTTGCTTTACCTTTCCCTCCCTTTCCTGTTCTATGTACTCTGTATAGTTACTGACTAGTGTTCTTTTATTCTAGCTTCCACCAAAGTCTGTTGGATTTTGTCAAATGCTAGATTGAAGTTGCTGATGTTTTTAATGCTGATGTTTTTAATGATGAAGGCCAGTCACCTTCATCTTCTGTGATGTGTTGAAAGTACCTGAGAAGGAGCCATATTCTTTTTTTTGAAATCTTGTTTTCCTCTTGCCTATAACCATGTTTGTCCTCATCCTTCTAGAACACCTGATTGCAGGAGTCTGTCGAACTCCCTAAGAATTCCAAGGTGTTATTCCCTCTTTTTTTTCTGCTGACACAGCACATCACTGACGTGTCTTTTCCTGCAGGCCTGTCTCATTTTGTCTGAATTTGCTACATCTATTCAGAATATCTTCACACGTTTTCAGTGCTGTTCTGCACGCATCCTATCTCAGTTCATGGCAAGTACCAGCTGTGGCAAGTTTGTCCATAGGACTCTAGATCCTGTGTGATCTCTCGTAGGTAATTTGTATCAACTGCTACTTTTTGCTGCTTGTTTGTTTATTCAGAAGCTTCCAATTGAACATGTTTTTATGAAAAAACAAATTTGGTATAATCATTTTGTTTTGGAGTAGAAGAGATCCTGTTTTCCCAGAAGTGTTGTTGAGAAAGTGAAGTGTAATCATGAGATGAGTTTCTAACTTCAGCAAGCTGTACAAAAGTCTGCCAAATCTGTATAGCTCCCAGATGGTTAGCAGCGTATCTGAAGAGAGAAGTTTTAGTGCTTCAAGGGGGCTGTGGAATTTCATATCTTGTTAATAAAATTGGCAAGATTTATCAAGTCTTGTATCTAGAATCTTCCCCAATATATCCAGTTTTCATTGATTTCTTCTTTCTTTGGCATTTCAGTGAAGAAAGTAATGTCTGTGTTCTGTTTAAAATCGCCATATTTTTCCTTTGTAGTGAGACATGCTATTTGATTGAAGTAATTGTAGGTAAAATTCAATGTACTGTATTTTTGTACTCCATAAATAATAATTCAATACCTCAAAATATGAGTCTTTTCTTAAAAAAGCTGTATATTACTGGAGCTTAGAAGCTTAGTTATGATGTCACATAGGTTGGGATTTTACTTCTGCTGGAAATCTTACTTTGATTTTCTGTAAGCACAGCGTATACCAATATTAACATTCTGCGACTTCTTATTGTTATGGTAGATAAGCTCTTACAGCAATCCAAGCCATGTAAAAATTAATAGCTCAAGTTTTCGTGTTTTTTTGGGGTAAATGGAAATTTTCTTATTCTAATTTTTTTTTTTCAGCTGAGATAATCATTTGTCCTCTTAGATCACATGTCAATGAGGTTGTTGATGGTGTAGAATCATACAGTACTGACAAAACCCAGAACATTTTTCTCCTCCAATTCCAACTCAAGGCATGGTCAACAAGAGCAGTTTTTTCAGGATATTGTCCAGTCGGGTTCTGGATATCTTCAGTGGTGGACATTGTCATCTCCGTGAACAATTTGTTCCAATGTTCAGCCACCCTTTATAATGGTTGTTTTTCTCTGTGTTTCAGTTTGTGTCCATTTCCTCTTGTTCTGTCACTGGGAACTGACGAGAAGAGTTGTGTTTCCATCTTCTTTACTACTGCCCCCAGTTCTAAATCACTATGCTATGTTAAGATGCCCCTTAACCTTTTCTTCTCTAGGCTGCATGGTCTCATTTCTTTGAGGCTCTTCTTGTATGAAAGAAGCTCTTAAACTTCTTTATGGCTGAATTTGCTCAGGTCTGTCTACGTTTTTCTCCTACTTGGCAGCCCAGAACTGGACCTGGCATTCCAGAGCTCTGTCTTGCCAAAGCTGAGAAACTTCATCCTCCTCAGCTGGTGATTCTAAAGCAGCCCACAATGCTGTTTGACTTCATTGCTGGCTCACAGCCGGTTTGTTGGCCACCAGGACCCACAGATATTTTTTCTACAAATCTGCTCAGGGGTGTGATTTAGCAGCGGGTTGTTAGGGTAGTGTGGTTAGGTTGTGGTTGGACTTGATGATCTTTAAGGTCTTTTCCAACCGGAGTGATTCTATGATCTGCTTTACAACCAGTATGTGTCCAGCCTAGTGGTGCCCAGGACAGTACACCGTGCTGATCAAACATCAGAGGTTTCTAAAGAACGTTTAAAACATCACAAGTGAATGGATCTGGGGGTTCCCTACAACAAGTGGGAATGGTTTTAAACTGAGGCAGGGGAAGTTTAGGTTAGATATTAGGAGGAAGTTCTTCACACAGAGGGTGGTGATGCACTGGAACAGGTTGCTGAAGGAGGCTGTGGATGCCCCATCCCTGGAAGCGCTCAAGGCCAGGCTGGATGTGGCTCTGGGCAGCCTGGTCTGCTGGTTGGCAACCCTGCACATAACAGGGGGCTGAAACTCGATGATTTTTGTGGTCCTTTTCAAACCAGGCCGTTCTATGATTTTGAATCTCATTCTTGTTTCTGATACGAGCTATTTTTGATGCAAGTTATTTCAAGTACGAAGTTTCATCTCATTTTTTGTTTTAAGACCTTAAGATTCGAACACGTTACTGCACATCACTGTGCCACAGCATGTGTTTGGAATATGTGTGCTCTTGTTCCATAGCAGATGCACTGCAAGGAGTTCAGCCATGTTTGTGATCTGTGTTAAGATGAATGGCACAGCATTAAGCTAAAATTCTCTTGCTCGCTCCTACCAGCCATGACATGCTGGTTTCTGCAGCTCAGCTGATGCATACTAGCTTGTTACATGCTACATGCTGGTACCTCAATTGTGTGTATGAGCTTACTTTCTGAGAAGAAATGGGAATAACACATAGAATATTCTATTAAATTTGTGTTAATTAAACTTAGAGTATGTATATTTATTTTGAAGCTCTATTTCTAAAAAAATAAAAATAAAATTCTTCTTCCAAGTTCCTGATATGTGGTAAAATATCAGATTTTACTTTTTAAGTTTAGGAATACTACTTCGTGTTAGCTCATTTCTTATGTCAGCTGTGGTTTATGGTTTTCATAAAACTTCTATTGGAACACTGACTTTACAACTGTATTTTATATCCCAGGCAATTTTCTTCTGTAGGGTATCTGATATTTAATGTAGTATACAATCCTCTCCTTCAGAA
The DNA here is from genome assembly GCF_019232065.1 of Centrocercus urophasianus. Classification (NCBI taxonomy): domain Eukaryota; kingdom Metazoa; phylum Chordata; class Aves; order Galliformes; family Phasianidae; genus Centrocercus; species Centrocercus urophasianus. The sequence continues at coordinate 14,087,472 of NW_024884811.1, forward strand.
GAATGAGGCAGAAAATTATTTGAATAAAGAACTATAAAAAAAAGGCTTTTTTCCCTAAGTTTGCATCATTGGAGCAAGTAGCATGGCTCAGTTTCTCTTAAGAACAGTCCCTATTCCCAAAACAACTGAAACGCTTTTTATCCTGAGTATTTATAAAAGAACAGAATGGTTCTATTTTGTCATACATTTTTCTTAGGGAAATGTACATAACTGGAAAGGTCAGTGTTTCAAAGCTGTATGGATATTTCCAGACTTTAAGACAGTTGTAACCAATCATGGTTTTTGAGCAGATGGTTCACTGTGTACCTGCAGGCAAGTATTTCTTCTTCAGTCTTTTTCTGATGTGTCCTCAAGCCTAGCAAGCAGCTCTGGTGTTCTGTCTTAATTTCTCTCAGATGGGTCTTTCTGAGGTTCGCATGTATTTTACTGACAAATTATTGTCCACTTTTTTTTTGTTTTGTGGATGATAGCAACTTTTTGGATCACTGCACTGTTCACAGACATTGCTTGCACACAGTTTAACATCTTTGTGAATGAGCAACCTCCCTTCCCTTGCCTGTCTTTATTCTGGTGGCAAACTGTTGACAAATATGCAGTAAAACAGTATTTGGGCAATGCTTGCCTGTATTGGCACTATCTTCAGAGGTAGGCCGTTGTGAATTTTGTCTCAGACTGACAGTCATCAATGAGCAGCAGTGTTCTCCATAGAAGTAAAAATATGTGTTCTTGAAACACAACCTTGGTATAACATCTGTTTTCAGAAAGTCAGTGTTCCTCCTTCCTTCTCATTAGTTATGTCTCCATCACATTTGCTCAGGTTTCTAAAATCCTCCGTTTCTGAATTTTTTTTTTGCGACCTTCATGGTGCTGCAGCTCACTGCCTGGCCAGCACACCACCTTATTGAGCTCAGAGCTCATGAAGGGTTTGTGGTAGGCTGCCTGTGCAAGATCTTAGGCAAAACTGTAGTCTTCTACTGCAAAAGTAGTTTATCTAACTAAAAGACAGCTTAACGCTTTTACTTATTTATATAGAAAATGTAGTGATGTGTCCTCTAGTGTGAACACCTGAACATAGGAAATGAACAGTTGACAACTGCGCAGCTGGTTGGGGAAATTGTCTCAAGATTAATTAAGTACTAAGCATAATTACCAGTGTTATTTACAGATGAGTGGTACTTGAATTGCTGCCAGGACCTCAGCTTCAGTTTTGTTGCTTTTCCAACTATCATTCCAGTCAGTTCATAACTTCAAGTCGTCATGTATCTGGTCTGATGTGATGCAAGCTGGATCACTGAAAAATGGGGAGGAGGGAAAGATAAAGAGTGGGAAGTAAAGGAAGATAAAAACTGCATGTGAAGTGTGTATGAATTTAATTTTATCAGTGCTGTGTTAAGAATGCAATGTATGTAGATTAACAGCTTTTCTACCTTCACAGTGAATTTAATAGAAAAATAAGTGTTCCTACACAGTTCTGGAAAGGAACTGTGAAACAGGATTCAGAGAGCTTGTGGCATTGATTTTATTAGTATGAAGTTGTCTTTAAGGATTGAAGACTGCGCTCCAGTAGCTGTTTTATTATGCTGTTACAGTTCTTCAGTTTGAAACTCTAGTGTTTCAAGATAAAGTTTCACCAAGTTCCGCCAAGTTCAAGATAAAGACCTACTTCTTCTGTCAGCAGACTCACTTCTTCATTTTCTTAGGGGAGGATAACATTAAAGAACAACCATATCTCTTTTCAAATAAGAGTTATTTTGGGATACTTGTTTATTTTTGGCTTACTTTCTATCCCTATACTGAAATTACTCTGACTTCTGTATTTTGCTCTCTACCAAAATACAGAAATGCCAGTGTTTAGTAGCTTTTGATGATGAAAAGAAATTTTACATGATGAATGTAGCAAGGCATATTTGGTTGTTTTTTTTTCATACCTGGCTGAGGGAGATTTTTGACGATAAGGGGAACTGAATTCAATTCAAGAATTTCGGTTTTAGTTTGACATAAGTTTCTGTGTTAACTTTTTCATTCACTTAAGGCCAGTTGTGCAGTAGTACTTAGCACTCCATCTGTTTTCCATAGCAAATACCCAGTTCCTTAAAGCAATTAAACATATTTTATAGGGATATGACCACAAAAATCATTAATGTTGCGATGCTGTGACATTTTAAATAAGACATCAGCTTTAAAAATAGAAATACTTACGATTTAAGTCTTCCCTAAGTATAATGTTACAGTGAGACTGTAATACTGTTGTAATTGCAGGTACCGGGAGGCTATTCAAAGGTGGGATGAAGCACTTCAGTTAACTCCAGAGGATGCTACACTTTATGAGATGAAATCACAGGTAAATCATCACAGCTCTTTATCAGTTTAGAAATTCAGAAATAAACAACTGTGATTATTACTACATATTGTCCAGCTGTGTGAAATTGATGTGTGGATAGAGTACAACAAAACTTATTTAGGATTTCCATTTCTTCTCAACACAACAGGATGCTTTATAGTAGGAATTAAAAATGTGGCATATCCCAGCCAATCACAGTAAGTAACATCTTTGCTAGGATGTGAATTAGGATGAACTTCATATAGTGACCATCTAACCCTCTAATTAATTGCAGTCTCTCTGCAAGGCTTTTTTACCCTCAGTGGAATCAAAAGATCCTCCCAATGGAGTGTCATCTGCAAATTTACTTAATGTGACATTCAGAGGGATGGACAGGCTAGAAAGATGGGCCCGGGTGAACCTGATGAGGTTCAACACAGCAGAGTGCAGAGTTTTGCACTTGGGCCAGAGGAATCCCAGGCATCCATACAGACTGGAAGGAGCAGTCCTTGAGAGCAGCCCTGTGGAGAAGGACCTGAGGGTCCCGATGGATGAAAAGCTTAACATGAGCCAGCAGTGTGCTCTTGCAGCTCGGAAAGCAAATGGTATCCTGGGCTCCTTCAGAAGAGGGGTGGCCAGCAGGGACTGGGAGGTGATTGTGCCCCTCTACTCTGCTCTTGTGAGGCCCCATCTGCAGTACTGTGTCCAGGTCTGGAGCCCCAGTACAGGAAAGACAGGGAGCTGTTGGAGAGGGTCCAGAGGAGGGCCATGAAGATGATCAGGGGGCTGGAGCACCTCCCCTACGAAGACAGGTTGAGGGAGCTGGGCTTGTTCAGGCTGGAGAAAAGGGAGCTGTGGGGTGACCTCATTGCAGCCTTTCAGTACCTAAAGGAAGCCTACAAACAGGAGGGGAATCAACTCTTTGAAAGGGTAGATAACAGCAGGACAAGGGGAAATGGTTTTAAGTTGAGGGAGAGGAGATTGAGGTTGGATGTCAGGGGAAGTTCTTTACAGAGAGAGTGGTGAGGTGCTGGAACAGGCTGCCCAGAGAGGTTGTGGATGCCCCGTTCCTGGAGGTGTTCAAGGCCAGATTGGATGGGGCCCTGGGCAGCCTGGTCTAGTATTGAATGTGGAGGCTGGTGGCCCTGCCTGTGGCAGGGGGGGTTGGAGCTTCATGATCATTGAGGTCCTTTCCAACCCTGGCCATTCTGTGATTCTGTGATTCATGTATATCTTGAAGGAAATTGGCCTCACTATGGAGACCTGTGAAACTGGCTGCCAGCCTGTTATAACTGTATTTACTATAACCAACCCTTTGAGCCTAACTCATTAGCCAGTTTTTTACAATTGCATTATATTTTTATCTATCTGTATCCTGGACATTTTGTCTAGAAGAATACTGTGAGACACAGTACACTGAAATACAAGAAGAAGAGGTCTTTGGACTCATGAACCCATATTGGCTGTAACCAATGAAAGGATAGATAAATCAGTCTTGGAAAAGAGAATTAATTGAAGTATAATTACGGTTTAAGTTCATCAAAGCCAAAGGCTTGCATCCATCAACACCTCACTAAAGTTATGGTACCGACTTCTGGTTTCTTTTTATAGCTTAGGTGGCAAAAGTGCCAGGTTGTACTGTTCTGTTTGGATGGTGAAATTCCTGTTGCTATCTATGTGACAAGATACAAAATTGCTTTTACCCACACATTAAATAAAGATGCTGTTCTACAAAAATGTTTTAAAGTTGGATTAAGAATGAGAACAAGGATTGTGTGGCTTCAGATTTCTTATATTGTTTTCCTGTGTTTAATACCTGTAGAAGCTGCATTTCTTATTTCAGTTGATAAAGACTATTGTCCATCTTTCCATCGCATTTTTTCTACTTTTTTATTATTTCTTATTCTTCATTATTTAGGAAAATAACATTGTAACCAACATGATGGAAACAAAATACTTGCCAAGCTTCTGAAAATGTCACCTGTGTTTTATTATGTTTGTAGAACATAGCTTACTAGGCTTTGGGGAAGATGCACAGTTGCAGTGTTGTGTATATCTTTGTATTTACAAAGACTGCTCTAACAAGAGTGAACAGGGCCTTTTTCCTCACATGACACATTAGGTTTCTTTTTTTGAAAATATGAAAATCTTGTTTATGCTAATGTAGAACAATAGATGCATTTTCAGATTTTGGGAGAGACTTCTGTTGTATCAGAGAAAATAGTGAGAGCTGTTTCTTCTTCATTCATGTTCTCTGGAATTCTCAGTTAATACTTAAATTCTTAATTGTGAGCAACATATTTCCTTAGTGAGCATATGCTTTTTTAAATCCAGGAGAAGTACAAGAGAAAGTTAAAACTGTAGATCAGTGAATGTTTATGTAACTGTTGGTTTTTTTTGTTGGTTTTGACCCTGTCAAAGCCTTAGACACTGTATCCCACAGTATTCTCTTGGAGCAGCTGGCAGCCCGAGGCTTGGATAGGTATGCTCTTGGCTGGATAAAAACTGGCTGGAGGCCTGGGCCCAGAGAGTGGTGGTGAATGGAGCTGAATCCAGCTGGAGACCGGTCACGAATGGTGTTCCCCAGGAGTCAGTGCTGGGGCCTGTGCTCTTCAATATCTTTACTGATGACCTGGATGAAGGCATTGAGTGCACCCTCAGTAAGTCTGCAGATGACACCAAATTGGCTGGAAGTGTCGATCTGCCTGGGGTAGCGAGGCCATACAGAGGGATCTGGACAGGCTGGAGAGCTGGGCTGAAGCCAATGGGATGAGTTTCAGTAGGGCCAAATGCTGGTTCTGCACTTTGGCCACAACAACCCCAGGCAACTCTATAGGCTTGGGGCAGAGTGGCTGGAAGACTGTGCAGAGGAAATGGACCTGGGGGTATTGATTGATGCTGGACTGAACATGAGCCAGCAGTGAGCCCAGATGGCCAAGAAGGCCAATGGCATCCTGGCTTGCATCAGGAACAGTGTTGCCAGCAGGAGCAGAGCAGTGATTGTCGCCCTGTACTCAGCTCTGGTGAGGCCGCATCTCCAGCACTGTGTCCAGTTTTGGGCCCCTCACTGCAAGAAAGATATTGAGGCCCTGGAGCGGGTTCAGAGAAGGGCAACACAGCTGGTGAGGAGTCTGGAGCACAGGGCTTATGAGGAGCGGCTGAAGGAGCTGGGAATGTTCAGTGTGGAGAAGAGGAGGCTCAGGGGAGATCTTACTGCTCTCCATAACTGCCTGAAGGAGGCTGTAGTGAGCTGGGGGTCGGCCTCTTCTCTCGTGTAACTGGTGATAGGACTGGAGGGAATGGCTTCAATCTGTGCTTGGAGAGATTTAGGCTGGATGTTAGGAAATACTACTTGTCTGAAAGAGTGGTCAGGCACTGGAATGGGCTGCCCAGGGAGGTGGTGCTGTCACCGACCCTGGAGGTGTTCAAGGAATGTTTGGGTTTTGTGTTGAGGGACATGGTTTAGTGAGAACTGTTGTGATGTGTGGATGGTTGGACTGGGTGATCTTTTAGGTCTTTTCCAACCTTGGTGGTTCTGTGATTCTGTTGTTCAGTTTTCAAATCTTTATTGCTACTGTATTTGATTCTAGTACAAAGAAAACAAAAAGAAGCACAGGTTGTGGTCAATGTGGCTTTTTTTTGGTTACCACACCTCTGTTGTCTGCAAACTGAATGGAGTTAGATTTTGTAGAGCAATTAATTGAAAAATTAGAAGTTGCTTTCAGTGTAGTAATGCTGAAGGAGTTTTCTGTTCTGTGCAGCTACAGAAGTTTTAGATCTTATCTAGTTTTGAATTTGATTTGAGGTGAATTGGTAGAAGACGGCATGTTGCTTTCCAGCTCACCAGAAAGGACTCAGAAATCGGCTGAATGATTGTGATTCGGTTTTGTAAAATTTCTTCGCTTAATGATACTGTTGGAGAGGAGCAAAACCTGAAAGAATATCATGGACATGAGCCAGCAGTGTGCCCTCACAGCCCAGAAAGTCAACCATATCCTGGGCTGCATCAAAAGCAGCACGGCCAGCATAGAGGTGATCCTGCGCCTCTACACTGTGAGACCTCACCTGCAGTACTGCATCCAGATGTGGAGTCCTCAGTACAAGGGAGACATAGGCTGGTTGGAGTGTGTAGAGGAGGGCAGCAAAAATGATCCAAGGGATGGAACACTTTCTCTACAAGGACAGACTAAGAGAGCTGGTGTTCAGCTGGGAGAAGGCTTCATGGGGACGTGATAGCAGCCTTTCAATATCAAAAGGAGGGCTATAAGAATGAAAGGGACAAATGCTTTAGCAGGGACTGTGGTGATAGGACAAGGGGAAATGGTTTTAAACTCGGGAGATTTATGTTGGATATAAGGAAAAAAAAATCTTTTACAGTGAGGGTGCTGAGGCACTGGATGCCCCATCCCTGGAGACTTTCTGGACCAGGTTCTGAACAACTTAGCTCAGATCTAGAGTCTAGCTCTAATGTCTCTGTTCATTGCAAGGAAGTTGGACTAGATGACCTTTAAAGGTCCCTTTCAATGCTAAGGATTGTATGATTCTACGATTTTAATGAGAGAATTTGCATTTTTACTTTCAGTGTGAACTTTGCTCTCTGCTGAAGAAGGAACCACAGCTGGGAAGTTTCACTGTTTCTCATTGTATTCACTTTTTGTTGTTCCATAGTACATTCTTATTCACATTGCAGTGGAAGATACGTCTATGTACAAAATTGTATACTTCATAAAATTATTTCTTAAATCTTTTTAAACAAAAGTTTAAATCAGCAGCATTTGTTTAGTATGCACAAGTAACTATTACAGATGTTATTTGTGGTATGACTTATGCTTACTGGAAGCTGATTAGTGTAAGGTGTAATTTGATATCTTTTTACTTTTAATGCACTGATGTGAGCTGTAAAAATCCATTTTTGCCAAAATAGGAATACTGAAATCATTGAAAAAATACTGTGGTTAATACTTAAATGAAACTGTCTTCTGACTGAGTATATTGTTCCTATCCAGCATACCAACACAACTACTAAAGCTATTACTGTGTAGCTAAATGGGAAAGTTTAGGTACCTCCAGATTTGGAAGAACACCAATTTCTGCAGGGCCTTGGCTGGTGCTTAGAGCCTATGAAGTTCATCACTGTTGGTGCAAGTCATATATTTGAGGGGGTGATTCATGTTAGGAGTAACTTTTCACTGCGTGCAGAGGATTTTTATGGCCTGTACTCATTTTCTGTCAGTAAAGAAAAATCTCCCTGTGAAGTCATTCTTTTTTGAGATTTAACATGGAATGAAAGATTGTGGATGGGCTTTAAGATCTGTGTATTCTGCAAGGCTTATAATTTTAGTATGGGTTATATAGCAGTTTCCCAGTTCATCAGTATTTGCTTTATCAGCAACAAAGTAACATTGTATATATTCTGTTGTTTAATATGCAGCTCAGCAAAATAAGCTAATGACATAGTAGGAATCTGTAAATATTTATGGAAAGGATTAAAAGATCTGTATTCTGACTGATGTGGGACAAACATCTTTCCTAATTTCTGAAGAGCGGAAATAGCGTTTAAAGTTTTCAGTTGTCAGTGACAGTTTGCAGTAAGTGCACTTCCAGAAAGTCATATGGGATCTGTGAAGTTGCTCAACTGAATCTTGGTTCAAAATCCATGAAAGCTGATGAGTTTCTTTTCATTGCTCTCAGCTACTCTTTGATCTCTGATTATGATGTGTAGAGAAGTTAGGGGTGCACATACTGTTCTCCTTTTTGTGCAAGATGTTTCAGTTTCTATAGTTCATCTTCCCTTACCAGCTTTAACTGCTTCTCTGTTGAAAATGCTGGATAGCAAGTGAATGCTTATGTGAGCAGCTCGTTTCTGTACTATTATTATTTAAACGTTTTGGAAAAAAAAACCCTGTCTTCTATTGTTAATTCTGATACTGGATCAGTAGCATTTTGTTCAGAAGAGTGTAGGAAGCTCACCTATATTCAGTCTTTAAGAAGGTTGTTGTGGCCTAAATTCTTAAACATCCAGTGCATTATTTCACTGCTGGTTTGAATTATAAGAAGTCATAGAATACATAGGAGTTGTATGAAATGAGCCTGAACCTTTGTGCAGTGGACCAACCAGGTATCTTTCCTGAAGGAAGAGACATATCAAAGGGCAGTGGTTCGACTGTGTAATGAACTCTCCTGGAATTCAAGTAGAATTCCTGAGAGTTCACCTGGCTAATGTTGCTCATCCAGTGATACTTGTACTGCAGAGATCTCAGATAACATATTCTCAAACATGCCATGCAACTATGACAGCATTTGTGCTGTTTCTTAGGGACATTGAATCTACATGGTTTAGTACTGCGGGGAGAGGGAAGACAAGGATCTACGACTGTTGTTTTTTTTCCCACCATAAGTTAATACATTTTTAAAGGGATCCCGAAGTATCCAGTACAGTTGTTTTTAGATATTTGTAGAAATGAGTGAACACAGATGAAAACAACAACAGAAAAAACAGTTCTCTCAATTTAGTAAGCTTTCTGGCTGTTTATCAGCTGTCTGATCTACTTTCTGAACCATCCAGCATCCTCAATTGGCATACAGTGAACAGGATTTCAGCTACGTATATCTTTTATAGGCCAAGTCCGTTATTTAAATCATTCCAACCACTGTTCTTAAGAATTAAGAAATCCATTGCTGTAGAAGAAATCCATTGCATATGAAGAAATAATTTCAACTTCCACTCATCTCTCTTCATACTTAAAAAATTGACAAGCTTCCTAAGAAATGGACAGAATTCATAATCTGTTAATCAGTTAAGGTTATAACAAATCAGCTAATAATAGTTGCTGGTTTATATCTAGTAGGTGTATGATCTTTGGTATTTATATGTTTATGTTACAGAGAATGAAATTTAGTTTAATACAAGGCCTATATGTGTGGCAGGTAGTTGAAAACAGACTGGCTGCTGTGCATCCATCCATGACAAAATATAGCAAAAAAAAAAAAAGAGAGATGTGGGAATAATTTTTTCCTGGTTCCACTGGAATCTGTTTGCTGGAACAGACCTTTGGCCAACATGATTTTTACAGTCAATGAACTCATCCCTGGAGATGTTCAACACCAAGCTGCGTGGGGCCCTGGGCAGCATAATCTAGTGGGTGGCAACCCTGCCCAGAGCAGAGGTTTGGAACAAAATGATCTTTAGTGTCCCTTCCAACCCAGAACATCCGGATTTTGTGAACTCAATGTAGGTATGAACTGAACTGAATTTAACATACCCTTCTGACAGACAGTCCTAAGATGCTGTTTTCATGTGACAGACTGAAATTCTGCTACCAATGAGTATTGAGATCTGTTGATTTTAAAATGGCATTACTGTACGTTTCTGTGGATTGCAAAAAAAAAAAGAAAAAGAAAAAGAAAAGTCTAAAAGCTTACTAATTAAAACAAAGAATTACTTACAAACAAAACAGTACATCATGCTACAGCACAAACACAGTACCTGTGTAAGTTTAAGAGGAGGGAGATTTACTGAGAGGATTACGGCACAGCATCTGCCTACTTGGAAGTTCTTGTGGTCATGAACTGCATTTAGTCTGTGCAGCAGTTGATGAAATTCAGTAAAGGAATTACCAGATTCTTCGTGTATTCTCTATCAATATTGTAGCTGTATGTATTATACTGACTCTGCAGAGTTGTGTTTCTGTATTTTTATGTATTTGTAGCTTTCTTGTAATGTCTGTTATTAGCCATTTTGTGATTTACAGTAATTATGTAATGTTCTAATGTTACTTCTGCTGTGCAACCTAGTAAACTGATAAATATTTTAGTGTTTTAAATAGATCGGTTCATTTCTCTCCTGAAAATAAAGACTTCACAGATGTATGTCTGTGAATGACACAAACTTCACTATAACTAGAAATAAATCACATATGGGATAAGATTACTTAATTGTGAAATCTGAGTGCTGCCTTGCTAATGGAGTTTGCAAAAGAATATTCATACAAGAAATTAGAGTAACAGAAGTGAAACAGAATCTTAGAGAGTCAGCTCTTAGAGGGGACATTCATTAAGGAGTATATCTTAATCCTCACTATACAGGCAGGTGATTTTGGCAAAATAGCTCTTTCCTGGCATATCTTGCTTCAAAACAAAGATCTGTTTTGTTAATAGGATTGTCTCTTCATGGAGGTTTTCCCCAGCATGATTTTGACAGGTAAAAGGTTGATGTTCTCTCAAATGAAGGGTAATGTTGGTGCATTTTTGTGAGAATACATCGTTCCTCTGAAGGATCATGCTATTTGTCTGGTCATTGAAAAATATCCTAGTGCAACTGAATGTCTTTTTTTTTTCTGTTAAAAAAAAAATAATAATAAAATAAAGGTGCATTTTAAATAAATACTCTGACAAGTCTGATTTATTCTAACAGTTTTGGCAGCCCAGCCTGTGGCAGTTGAAACTAGATGATCTTTCTGGTCCTTTTCAACCCAAGCCATTATGTGATTCTGTGATATGATTCATGACTTAAAATAATGTTTGCTTGTTCCTGCTTTCACTAGTAATATGAGTTTTTATGAGTTTTTGTGGACGTGACTAGCAAAGGGTGCAGTTATTCATCTCCACTATCAAAAAAATTCCCACCGTTGAAATAGGTTTGAGTGTAACTTGAGCTTTCCACAAAGTTGCTGATAATGTGTTCCAGTTGTATGTGTCTGGATTCTGACAAGAATTCCCAACAAGATGCATTCTTGTTGTAGTTCCTTCTGAATGGAATTCAGCCAAATCACAGAGTGCTTATTTTGGAGGGAGCCTTTGGGGGTGGTAATTTTTATTTATTTAGTTTTCTTCAGAAGAATTATTTCAAAGCAGTGAAGGTAAATATCCAAGTATAACCAAACATCTTAATATAAGAACTGGTTGTAATAATGAAGAGATAAAATGAGAAGATTAGCAGCCAGCATTCTAATACTGCAGGTGTAAGGAGCACTAACGGTTGACAGATTCCTGTTGCAGTTGCACATCTGAAGGAAAGATGATCATACATCATCTCAAGTATTTCAAGCAGATGGACTGGGATGAACGAAGACTAGAAGCATCTTAATGGGAGGCAGAAAAGTAGACCATTATGCTAATATCATGTTTGACCAACTCAGAGTGACAGTAAAAAAAAAAAAAAAGAAATAAATAAAAGGAACCAAAATATAAAGATTATTAAAAAGACGATAGAGTAAATTTGTGTGCAGTCTGCTTTATTAAAGTGACGGTAATGTCACATGTGGAGTAACTTAAAACAAAGCTGCACACATTCAGATCTGCCATTGCATGTTCATTTTGATGGACTTTTTGCTTGAAAATAAAATTGCATGAAAATAATGTGCATTAAGATTATTTATCTATAATGGCTGGCAAGTATAGGTGTGTGCCTTTATTAATAACTGAGAAATGTAATTGTGCTGGGTGGCTAATTGGAACACTCTAATGTTTTAGTAACTTGAGAATCTGATGCCATAGTTGCTATTAGCACAGTGTTTACCATCATGATTTGGAGGAGTACTTTTAAAGCAGCTTATCTAAATTAATGCACACAGCAGTTTTACATAGATGGAAGTGGAGTAATTGGGATGCATTATTATCAGCAAGGTTGTAGTTCAGTAGACAAGGCAGTAAAATTCGTTCAACACTGCAAATTACATCCTAAATATTTATAATGGTATTTTGGAGTTGTTGCAGTAGAAAGTACTTGTAAGAAATACTGGCTACTCATAGAGATATAAAATTGTTCAAGTGGTTATATACTTGGGTTTATCTTCTGTTACGAGAATAAACACATTAAGAGATGAATGTAAAAGCTAGTTGAGAGGTGCAGAATCACTTAATCTTGATGGGATGTACACCTCTCCACCAGTAACAGTTTGACTCAATTAATGGATTTGCTTCAGTCAGAAGAAGATACCCAGAAAAATGCAGTTAAACTGAAAGTTTTGAAAAAATGCACAGTGCTCATTATATTATTTTTTTCATGAGAAAGCACAGTTGTTGATAACTGTTGAGGAAAAAAAAGAGGAGAAAATGATATGATGTGACCTACAGCTGTGGGGGGTTGTACCTAAAATTTTTTAGGTACTTTTGAATTCAGTGCGTAGCCTGTTGAGTTAAAGTGAAACCATGCAACTACTCTTTAAAAAAAGTCTTACTAAAACACGACAGGTATGGATCCAAAGGCTTTATTGGAGATTTTGCTTACTGAATTTCTTGCGTGCACAGTTTACTTTCTGCAGTAAAAGCTATTTACTGTAGCTACTGTAATGTTGTGCGAGTACTTTGTGAATGAAAGTTAATTAATATTAATTCAAGATACTTAAATTTGAATCCTGCTCTACACCACACTCATATTTGTCTGTTTAATATACTATGGGAAAGTAAGGTTAAATGCGTTCTACACTTGAGCAGCTGTGCTGTTGTGTTCTGTTATTTATCATGCTTGAGGGTTGACCAGTTGGGCAGAAAGTGGCTAGCCATGCATGAGTCTTACTTGTGTGGTTAACTTTTTCATCACGCTGTTGGAATGCAGTTGTCATTGTTTCTTTTGCTGTTACCTATCACCATAGCATGTGGGTGTCTGAAATAATGATCTCAGAGTGATGCAGGTCTTCAGGTAACATGCCAATTTCATGGAGGTCTTGGAAAAACAAGGCAAGCTCTGAGCCACGTTATGAGTTGTTAACTATGATTTATAGTCTAAGTTACGAAGATTCAGAACAAGGGATAGAATAGTAGTGGGCCCATACTAACCTGCAGTGCTGAGTGAAAGTGATCTCCATGTTCAGAAACCACTATTTTAATTTTTTTTATGAAGATGACTTCATATCTAAGTAAAGCATCCTTCAACAGCAAGTTGTCTCTCAAGTGTAACATTTTTGCAGTTGTTACACTGTTGTTTTCATTCTGATTACCATTTTTTTTTCCATAATTTTATCATGTGCACTGTAACTTTATTGGGTAGATTTCAATTTTCTATTAAAAAGAAAAAGTAAAACTCAGGAGTTTTGCAACAGTACTTGCTTATTTATTGTGCTTAATTCTCAATGTTGTCCCATGGTGTAATGCCACAATTCTAATACTCTTTTACAGAGCGTGGGATTTGTAGGGAGGAAGAGGGGATGCCTTCCAAAGCAATTAATCTACTTCTAGGATAATTGCTGGAACAGTTAAGATGAATCATCCTGTAGCATGCCTGTTTCTCTTCATGAGCTATGGAGCAAGTATAAGTGTCATAGACAGCTGACTATGAAAAGATAGGTGAGATGAAACTGTCTTTAATACTGGAAAAATGGTGGTTACTTGAGTAATCCCAGAAAACCTAATTCTGTTTTCAGTTGCTTATTCTTATTCCTCTTATTTTTTTGCCATAGGTTCTGATGTCTTTACATGAAATGTTCCCAGCAGTGCATGCAGCAGAAATGGCTGTTCAGAGGAACCCACGTTCCTGGGATGCCTGGCAGACTTTGGGACGTGCCCAGCTTGGACTAGGAGAGATAGCACTGGTAGGTAAATAAATAACATTGACATGTTAAAATTGTGAATTACATCCTCTGAACTGTGTGTGAGAGAGTGAAAGTACAGAAATACCAAGGCAGTTGAATAGCCGTAAGTAGCTTGAAAGCAGGCAAGGAAAAAGATGTTTGCTGTTTGTTACCAGTATGCCCCTCTACTTGGTTGCTTATCGCAAATGCTTCCTGTGTGGTTTTGCTGCCAGGCTTGTGTAAGACCTGCCTAGCTCAAAGCTTTCTGTGTTGTATGCTGTGTTTAAGTGGTGGCTTTATGCAGCAGAATAATTTCAGTGATGTAACTGTGTATGCTACATTCTAGATGCTGTATGTTGCAACACAGCACACCAGGCTTTAGAGCTGAAAGTACTGTAAAGTCCCAGGTGATACCTGTCCTCAGTTTTATGCACAGCTGCTAGAAGATATCTTGTTTTCCCTAGCTCCTGCTTTCTTGCTTCAAGTGCAGCAAATCACATGTGCGCTTCCACGCATCCCTGTGGCTCCATGACTCCATATGGGAGATGAAATTGATGCTTTTGCTAATAAGAGAATAAAAAGGCTGGGGTGCTCTGCAGTAGCTGGAGTACAGCTTTTCTCTAGCTCCTGCTGAATGCCATGGTGCTGTACTGGGCATGTTAAGTGATACAAGAGGAAACATCCCTTACGTCAAATTACCCACAGTCTGCAGGTCATCCAACTCTAAATAGCTGTCTGCATGTTAAAGTGTGGAAACAGAGTTAATGAGCTCTGTAGTCCAGATATGTTCACAAAAGTCAATTAGAAAAATAAACTGTAATGGGCTCTCAGATAAAAAGATAGTGGCTTTATTTTGTTTTTGTTTTGAGTAGCTGAGTGTTGGTTTTGTAGAAATGAATAATATTGCCATTAGAGTATTTCTGGAAAGTTGCAGTATTTAAACAGAAGACTTTTCAAGCATAAATTAAGGTGTTTTTGAGTGAAGCTAACAAATCATGGAGAGCGTGATTTTTTTTAAACTACCTTAGGGTACAGTATTTGAAAAAAAGAAATTAAAAAAGGGCAAAACATGAGAATAACATAAGGTAGAAGCTGAGTGTTGCAGATATATGTGTAGTGTTCTGCCTTCTGTTGTCACAGTATCAAAACAGGAAATATTTAATATAAATCCATATCTGCATGATGTCAAATAGTTGGTGACATTGCATTGTTTTTGTGTTGCAGAAGGCAAGGGCGGATGGGCTGTCATGTCTGCATTAATAATCTATAAATCCTCTTTTTTTTTCAATGCCTAAAGTTGCCACTGTAAATTATGTCTGAGATTTTAAATACATTAGTCTCAGGAAATTCAAAGTTATTTCCTGCAAAAATACCAGGTAGCTGGTGCTGCTTATTCTATAAAAAAAAAAAAAAAAAAAAAAAAGAAAGAAAAAGAAAAACAGAAAAAAAGCTACAATAACAGCAATCAAAATTACAGATATACCCATTTTAGTTACACCACCAGGTCTGCACACCAGGCCATGCAAGCTTCAGCTGCATTAAATGCATGATTCCAACAAGAGCAAATATCTTCAGTAAGTAGAGCTGGGGACTTAATATACACTCTGCGTTCATTTTGTTTTAATTCAGACTAGCTCTATTTGGAGAGTTTCAGGGGCTATCTTGGAGTGTAATGTGGAATTTAACCAGAAGGGTTGTCTGAGTCCCCGTGCTAACCAAAGCATTTTAAATTGGAACAGAGATTTGCATCAAAGCACATTGTGAATCTGAACTAAAACACCCTTATAGGTGCACCTATAGTTACGCTGTATTGAGACTGAGGTGTCAGAGCAGGGAGCTTGGTGATGGGTAACTTCCTGCTGCCATCTCCAGTGCTTTAAGATGAGGCACTGTTTGCTTTTTGGTGTGTTTAAGGCATACTGAATTGCCTCCTAATGAGAGTGCTCTCACATACAAAGAATAGCATTGGGATTGTTTATAAACTTCATATAATGCTCACTATTGTCAAACAGAAGAATTTTTAAGGAATCTATAAAAAGACTGGAGAAGCCTTACAAGGTTAAATAATTTCGTAAGTATTGAACTTGTGGAGACTTCTTGAACAAATTATCTATTGTAATTATACTCTTCCCATTAGCCTTTCATTGCCATGATATTCTCATCTTTCACTGCATTAAATTTTTTACAAAGAAGTGTTAATAAAGCATGAACGTCAGTGCTTTTTGTAACGTCTGAGATTTGGAAACTCCTGCCCTTCTCAAGAGCAGCTTCAGTGCTTTATTGTTTCAAATCTCCTTTTCTTCACTCCAGTGTATTTCCTCACTGCCCACATCCTGCCAAATGGTCTGTCATAAATATTTTTATTAATTCACAGAGAATTATGTACTTATCATAGGAAAAGACGTATTGTATTTTGATTTTGTTTCCTCTGTCTGAAATACAACTTCCAAACAAACTAATCTATATTGTGTGTAATATATTTATTTCTTGCAAATGGAAGATTTGTGGAGGATTAAACTTGTGACAGAGACAAAATGAGGTAAAGTAGTCCCAATTTATTTAACTTTCAGAGAAGCTATGCACTCTTTTTTCCTGAATTTAGTAAATCAGTTCACTAATAAGAGTTAATTACAAAAAAGCAGGATGTAGTGCATATCAAGTAAGATGTAATTTCTTACATTCTCGAAGCCGACTTACAAGAGCACACCTGAGTAAATGTCACTGTGATTACAGAAACTGTAGAAATGCATAGTTGAGCTTAGTCCATTTCTGTAATTGTAAATGTTTGTCTTTGGGTGAATTTTACTGTATTGTTGATAGCGCTCTGAAGTAACAAATTTATACAGCTGTTCTTCATTGGAACAGTTTTCTCCATGAGAGAAAGTGAGGCATACTTTCTGTGAAAGAATAAAAACCATAAATAAATAAACAAACAAACCACCAGGCAAACAAGCAAAAAGCACACAGCAAATGCAGCATTAAAAAAAATAACCAACTGAAAGCTACTGAGTCTCCCAGATTGGAGATCTCCCAAACCCACCAGGTGATGGCCTTGGGGACACTGCTCTCAGTGTCCCTGCTTGAGCAGGGTTGGACCAGATGGACCCAGAGGTCCTGCCAACCTCGTCCATTCTGTGATGTAAGTTTACTGTGGACTGGGTCCTCATTTTCAAATCTTGAGTGTTGATAACTGTATTAACAGTTATCAGGCAGATGCATAAATGGAAACCCATGATGCGTGCTTATTTCTTCCATTTTTGGAGAATATGTTTTTTGTGTCAGGGCTTTTATGTAGCGATAGGAGTCATGCAAGAATAATTATTACATTTTTAACAGAATATATTTGTTAACCTAAGAGAATGTTACAAGGTTTCATTTTATATTTAGCATTTGTAAACTGGTACCTGGTTGTGTTCCTGCCTAATTCTTGAGTCAGGTAACTCACATTTTCTTTTTAGACTCATATGAAATTAAAATATTTAACTACAGTGCTGTGATGGTTATTGTTTTACAACATAATGTATAGATTATTCTTATAGTTATTTAAGCATATTAATAAGATATATGAGAGTAGTCAGGACTTTTTTTATGTGCACAAATGAAATTAAAAGGAAGCACTGCAATTGAAAAAATAGCTACTTGATTTGTAATTTTGGCCTAGAATTTCTTGTAATTTCATTTGAAGTGTGAAACAAAAACTCTAAATTACATTATTTGCATCAGGTTTTGATAAAAGACTTTTCTGTAGGGAGATAAACAAAAAAAGAAAGCACAGGACATATTTCTTGTTCTGGTGAACAGAACTACATGCCAGCCACGTACATATTCTAATGTATAGGATTTGGGAAGCATTAAGCTAAAGTTTGAGAGAAAATAAAAGACTTTGTCAGATGAAAAGGAGCTATGTTGAATTCTTTTCAACAACTTTTAGTGATCCTTTTCAAGAGTAGGTACCTCTCAGTGATACAAAGTTATGATGTATTTTTAATGCATGGAAGTCCTTTCTACTGAGAGCTGATTTTTATTTTCAGTTTGCAGAAAAGCAAACAAGTTTCTGAAAGTTTAAGTGCTCTTTCAGCTGTATTTCCAGCAGATCCGTGTCCACTCTTGGGGATGTGTCCTATTTAGCAGTATCATTTGGTAGGAGTCAAATGTTCTCGAATGGGATAGTTTTTTTGTTCCAACGATGAAACTGGATTATGCCTATCTGCAGTAGAGTTTACTGAACAGATCTCTAAGGTAAAGCCAGCCTAAGGCAGATGTTTCCACAGAGTTTGCCCCAGTGTCTTGCAAGGATACTTCTGAAAAAAAATAGATTTATGAACTTAAGAACTGCAGATAATAAACTGTTCAGTTTATTCTTGAATGCAGAATTAGTATTTCTGCTGGAAATAATTTTCAATTTAAAAATCGCTACTGAAAAGAATTAATAATTGGAACAGAAATCAGCATAGAAAAAATCAGCTTGTTTAAAGTTGAAATAGGTAAAGGCATTTGCTATTCAGATTAAATTATATAAAGTA
Organism: Centrocercus urophasianus; assembly: GCF_019232065.1. Taxonomy (NCBI): domain Eukaryota; kingdom Metazoa; phylum Chordata; class Aves; order Galliformes; family Phasianidae; genus Centrocercus; species Centrocercus urophasianus. The sequence goes on from NW_024884811.1 coordinate 14,105,822, forward strand.
ATTAGAGTGAAAATATCTGGATTTCATTTGGTCAGTGTCTTTAAATATAGTAGAGATTTCTGTGAAAATGAGTTGTAGTCACTGTGAATAGCACAAGATAGAAGAGACTTTAATTGGAATAAAATGCTATGTTGAATGTTAGGGAAAAATGTCCATCTGTAAGTGTTAGATACAGAGAAAGATTGCTTATAGTTGTATGTACATCTCAACTGTTGGACAGCTTTTAAAGTAGGTCAGGTAGGCTCTTGTTGAGATGTAAAATAAAAGCCTGCTATAAGCACTAGTGTCAGGTGTGAGTTGGGTGAGCCCCAGTGTCAGCTGTGTATAGTCTCCGTCAGCACAGAATGTAAAAGTGGCACTTCCTGAACTGATCCATGTGAATGGCTTTACTACAAGATAATTTGCTTTCAGCAGTAGTTTGTAATTATTAAAATTATAAGTGGGATGAGAAGATTTACAAAGATGCTCATTTTCTGTTGTACGTTTCTGAGGGCAGCTTTTTCAGCTTATTAAGTGTTGCCTTATATTAATCTGTTTTTTACTACTGTGTTCAATGTCACTTAATATGCACGAACATAACTACATAGAAAATTTAACAGAACTATATAGAAAGGTTTTAATTAAGAGACCTCTTCCTTGGAAAGCTTAAAGGCAGATGGTGTTTGTTTACATTTTGTGTTTAACGGGGAAAAAAAAAAGAGCATTTAGTGTTTACTTGTAGCTCATCTATCCCTGGAAATGAAGAGTAGCAAAGTTGAATAAAATGACATTGTTCTGCAAGAACTAAACTGCACTACTCCTTCTGTTTAAAGTTCCAGCGTGCTCCTATACTTCAGATCTGGCTGAGGACCAGTTATAAAGTCTTCCATTTTCCTGGAACTGAAAGGCTGCCTATTACAACTTCAGTAATACTGATAGCACAATCAGCATTTCTTAAGATCTGATCTGTATCTAGTCTATTCCTGCTGAGTTCATGTTGTGGAATTTGTATATTACTGTGGCCAGGAGAAGAATGAACTGGCAGTTTCTGTCAATTCAGATGAAAAGTAGTCATTTTTCAAATTAATTTCCATTCTTTTTGTATTTATAAATGATGAATGAACACAGTATTTGATAATTGCTCATGTCTTTATAGTCACTGCATGCAAGCTGTTAGAACTGTCCCCAAATACTACCAGCAGTATAATTATTGATTTTCCACCCCGTGGGAAGGCTTATATGCTTCACCATAGAAGAATTTGATCATTCAGATGGCTGCTTCCATAACTGACAATAAAATCATAGATGTAAAATACTTACATGCCTGTAAATCACAGTAGATGAAGTCAGTCTTGACCTTTTCACTGTTGACATATGAGGGCTGCTCCAAAAGTGATGCCTTCTATTTTACTGCATTGGCCCAAGCCTTCAGAGAAGGATGTTGGTGGTACAGCAGCAGAGGCTGAACCTTCCCACTAATATCCCATTACATGTTGTTGCTGTGTGAGAGATGGCAGCAGAGGGGGGCAGTCTGACACAGTGGTGTCTGACATGGAAATGCGCATGAAGCCAAAGGATGGAATTGAATTATTCCATGCAGAAAAAATTGCACCTGCTGACATTCATTAACATTTGTGAACATTTATGGAGACCAAACAGTGGATATGAGCACAGTGAGGGTGGTGGGTTGGTTTCAGCAACGATGCTATCATAGCAACTGCAGAACAGTGGGTCTCCTCTACTAGTGCTGATTTTTAGACTAATACAATAATGCAATAGTTTTGTCTTCTACTTATTTGCAGTATTGTTTTTGACATATGAACTCTTATTCTACCTTTGCTGCCAAATACCTGGTCTGTTGATTGTGCTTTCATGTTCCTGGTGTTTTCAGACACTTGCATGCAATGTTGTTTGGGGTTAATGCTGCTATTGAACTTAGAGTTGAGGGAGAATATTCTTCTGAAGTCAGATTATAGTGAAATCATTTTTTGCTTTGCTCAAAGATGTACATAGTTCTTTTTTTCTCTGTAAATTTCTGTGATGAAATACATTGGCTTCAAACTTTCCAATCCCTCTTCCTTATTATGTTTGCAGGCAATCCGGAGTTTTCAGGTATCCTTACACATCTTTCCAATGAACCCTGAAGTATGGAAGGAGGACCTTTCTTGGGCAAGAAAACTACATGAACAGCAGAAGGCAACACAGACTGAGGCAGTGCAATCACAAGCCAAAGGAAAAGAGGTTGCACAAGCATCGATCCCAGACTATGACTTTGAAAGTGATGAAATTGTGGCAGTCTGTGCTGCCATTGCAGAGAAGGAGAAGGCTCTTTCAGAAGCTAAAACTGTAGTGATCGTCTCTGCTTCAGGCACGGTAGAGACCGTTACTGAGAAAGAGAATTGCACTTCAACTCCTGATGAATCCATTTTTATCAGAGCCCGATAGGGCAGCCCTGTGGATTGTTGGTGCTGCTTCAAATGTCATTTATCACATTGGATTTTGATTTTTTTTTAAGCAAAAATAGAAGATTGAAATTATTTTTCTTTTGTAAAGTGAAAAAAAAAAATGACGTGAGTTGTTTTTCAAGAGGAAACGCAAGATTTTATTTTGAGAATCTCATTAAGAAATGTAATGTTAAAACACTTGACTAGTTTCGCTCGCTGACCTTACAATATTTCATAATTTTACAGGTTGACGTCTGCATTTTCTGACTAATTAATGAACTTATTTAAAATGCAAAAGAAAAAGGGATTTCAAAATATATATTTCAATCCTTAGTCATTATTTATCTTCCAGCTATGGTGAACTGTTCTCTGTTATCAGAAGCTTTTATTTTCATTTATTTTCCTATGGGGTTGTTTTCTATGAAGTAATGGACTTTAACTTATGTGTTTGTTGTGTCTGTGATGGACTGGAGATCTGATCTGTAATTCAAACAAAATTGGTAAAGCCTTTCATGCTGCTTTCAAAGGGGAATGGTTAAACACTTCACATGAAAGGCAGTGCTATAGTGAACAAGCTCCTGGATGCTTCATTGTTATTAAATGTTTCAGTAGAAGAGCTGACGTTCAGCTGGGACTGAAACTGGGCTTTTCTTCAGTGCTGTGCTACAAATACTGCTGCAAGTAAAATGTTGGGAGCTGGAAATAGGTATTTGTACATTTTATGTAGCCTTTCCTTTCTTAGTAAGGCTAGTCTTATAAAGGGGATCAGTTTTCTTTTTACAGTTCTTGGAAGCTGCCAATTAAATTATGGTCTCGGTTGTTCAGGGCAGCATTGGCTGAGTCTCCATTTTTATTCTTTCTGGATTTTAGATGCTGTGGTGGATATTCATAACTGAACAAACTTTCGAGACGTGCTTGCTTAGACTTCATCTTTGTTTAGGGGAAGATTGCCGCTGGTTCCTTAAACGAGCCGTTCAGAGAAACAAAATCAGGCAGTTTCTCTGATGTACTCTTTGCTAAGACTACCCTCTTTTTATTGTCAGAGGAGACAGGATAGAGATGAGAGCCTCCAGACCGAACTGAACAGGGTTGGGAACACATTTTCACTTAAAATATTAAAGTGAATATTAATATTAAATAAATATTAAATATTAAAATATTCACTTTGAAATAATTTGAATGGAAAAAAATGCTTAAAATAACAGTGAAGCCTTTTGAAATCTCTACATCTTTAATACTTGATTTCTATTAAAAATGTATATATATTATTGTTGCCATGAAGCATGGTGAATTTTGCAATAGCATGCTTATTGTAGAAAAGTACCCAACTCACAGCTTAGTTCATTTGAATATTGCTAATTCTTAAGAGGACGGCTAAGTTTTTTGCAGACATTAATTATCCTTTTAAAAGACTTAATTTCCGTGTTCTCACATGACTAAGCTTTCATTATATTTTTGCAAATACATGCATATTTTTTTAGATCTCTGTGCATGCCCACAAATAATGTGCACTTTTTGACATTTAAGTATCCAAAGTAATTATAATTACAGTGACCATTAAAAAAATGTCAGACATCACTATACTATGTTTTTTGTTTATTCATTTCTGAGATAGATTTTTAAACGCTCGTTGAATAGATATCTGATTCTTGTTGGAAATGCTCTGCTGTATAATTTCTTCATCTTGTTGTTTTTGTTTTGTTTTGTTTTTTGTAACAAATAATACAGTCTGTTCAGCAATAGGAGGTGTTAGAAGAGTTTGATAACTCTCTTCAAAGAAGAGACGTTCTCTGTTTGGAAAAGGAAGCGTGCAAAAAAGTTGTAAGACATTTTGAGTTTTCCATTTTGAAGCAGTTTGGCTGTAGCCAAGTAAATCTTTCCTTTGTTTGCCTTCTCTAATTGTATCAGTGTTGTGTATTTACTCATGTGGAAGGGACTCCCTTATTCCTTGCACAGGTCGTTGTTATCACTCCTTCTGCTTCCACTGAAATGATTTGCAAAGCTACTGTTGAATTCAATGCTGTTGGTCAAAGTTCTGGCAGTGCACATCTGTACCACCAGGCTCAACAGTTGTGTTGGGCTGGAGGTGGTGTTGTTCCCATTCCCAGTTCTAAGTGTGTTTTTTATTCTGATGTCACTAGGTTATAAATTCTAGGTGTTGTCAGTAATATCTTGAAACAGATAGCAGATAAGTTATTGTGAACATGTTACTCTTAGGGAGGAAGCTTCACTACTGATACTGCAACCTCTCTCCTTTTTTTTGTACAGCATGCCATTTTTTGCATGTACAGGATTTTCTGGATATGTTTGAATAAAATAGTGACTTCTCTGCTGTGTAGTGATGCATGTTTATTCTTTAGCTAGTAACAAGAATGTTAAACCATTGACCATTTTAGGATGTTAGTCATATAATCAGTTGGCTTCCTCTGTCTCTGCTGGACATGTTGACTAGTTGTAGTTTTGTTTTTGTTTTTTTTTTTTTTAAAAAAGCCATCTTAAGAAAAATATTTGATAAAAGGTAGTGGTAAGTGGTTCTGAGCATCTCAGGAGTATCCAAAAGAATGTGATCCGAAGGAGAAAGCAAAAAGGGAAATACTGCTGCTACTTTACTAACTGAAATTTATTATTCATAATCATCGCTCACAGTCAGTGGCTTCAGTAGCTTTTGTAAATTTGGCTTCCATATGAATCATACATATATGAAAATGCTGAAATGTAGCAAGGTAGTTAAAGAGCAAAATACACACAGCTGAGGGTTTAAATCTGACTTTTTCACTTGGAAAATTTTATATAGAATCATAGAATCATAGAATCACCAAGGTTGGAAAAGACCTAAAAGATCACCCAGTCCAACCGTTCACCTATTCCCAATAGCTCCCACTAAACCATGTCCCTCAACACAACATCCAGCCTTTCCTTGAACACCCCCAGGGTCGGTGACTCCACCACCTTCCTGGGCAGTCCATTCCAGTGCCTGACCACCTTTCTGAAAAGTAATACTTCCTCATGTCCAGCCTGAATCTCCCCTGCCGTAGCTTGAAGCCATTCCCTCTGGTCCTATCACTAATGACACGAGAGAAGAGGCCGACCCCCAGCTCACTACAACCTCCCTTCAGGAAGTTATAGAGAGCAATGAGGTCTCCCCTGAGCCTCCTCTTCTCCAGGCTGAACATTCCCAGCTCCTTCAGCCTCTCCTCATAAGCCCTGTGTTCCAGACCCCTCACCAGCTTTGTTGCCCTCCTTTGAACACGTTCCAGGGCCTCAATATCTTTCTTGCAGTGAGGGGCCCAAAACTGGACACAGTACTCAAGGTGCAGCCTCACTAGTGCTGAATATAGGGGAACAATCACCTCTCTGCTTCTGCTTGCAACGCTGTTTCTGATGCAAGCCAGGATGCCATTGGCCTTCTTGGCCACCTGGGCACACTGTCGGCTCATGTTCAGCCGAGCATCATATCTGGAAAGAAATTCCATATCTGGAAAGAATATTCCATATCTGGAAAGAAATGTGTAATTTAGAGGGACATTCATGTGCCTTATGTTAGATAAAAATCTTTGGAAAAATTGAATCAAGGTGCTTAATTAGTTCCATTGACTATAAAAAAGAAGCCTGAAGTGGCTGACTGGGTGTCAGCTTCAGATACTGAAAAGGAATATATGAATTCCACCCCTACGGAATGAGATAATGATCTTTTGAAAGTTGAACAGATGACGGCTGTTTTGAAGGTGATGTCTCCTATTTTATTGTGTTTGCTTACGACTTCAGAAGCAGATGTTGGTGTTAGAACAGTAGAGGTTGAACCTTTCCACCGTGGGAACAACAGATGGAAAAGACAGCAGCAGAAAGGCAGCGTAACAAAATGGCATCTGAAATGGAAGTGCGTATAAAGCAGAGGTGTGTCACTGAATTCCTCTGCAGAAAAAGATGGCATCCACTGACAGTGATTGATGCTTGCTGAATGTTGATAGATACCAGTGAGCAGATGTTGGCACCGTGAGAGTTTCAGCAGCAGCAATGTCATCATAGCAGCTGTGAAACAGTGGGTCACCTCCGCAGCATGCAGGCTCTTGTTCATGGCTGGGGAAAATACATGGCTAGTGGTGGTGACTGTGTTGAAAAATACTGTTCTGCAAATCTGAGAATTTGCTCTGTCAGAGTGTTACTTTTTGTTCTAGTATCCATGGAAATATATAGGAAGCATTACTTTCTGGTAATAATCAGAAGTACTTAGATTACACAGAGAGAGAATACTTTCCAACGATATTAGAGGGCAAAGTATGGATCAGATAACACCGACTAATTTAATAATACAATATGGGACTGGATTTTAAAACAGGTCATGGAAGGCAAAAAAATGAACTTTGTTCTTCTCATCCCTAAAACTTCCTTGAGTAACCGTTGATGTTTGGGATCAAGATGAGAAAGGTAGCACTGAAAATGTACCTGCAACATGAGGTTAGTGTCCCCCAGATCTTAAAAGTAACGGTAAGAAGGTCAAAATGAGTTTTATTTCTAGATCATATAAGAGCTGTGAACTTACGTAGTACTGGGGTTCAAGAAAGCAGAAGCATGTGGGCTTGGACTATGCAGATTTACTGTAGGTTGGTGCCATTGGCTATCACATTCTCAAGTGGATTGAAGTTCTCGGCCTGTTAAGCAGCAGAAGTTCCATTGTGGCAGATTGACTGTCCTGGTTTAGGGGGCTGACTTTCTGAAAGAAGTGATTCTAGTAGCTCTTTGAATTTTAGAGAGTAAATGGTCAAAGGGAAAAACTGGATGTAAGGAGTGAGTTTTGTATTGAGGTTCAGTAAGCTTGGGGTTCTGACTTCATTTTATTTTCATATCTGATAAAGCTGACAGGTCTATAACAGGGCCTAGCAGTGGAAAAGGTCTGTTGTTATGTTGAAACTTGAAAAGTAAATCTGCTTTAAGTAAATCAGATACTCAGTTTTGCAGAAGAATATTGGCTGAAAAGTTTTGTAGAAGACTTCTTGATCAAGATGTCGTGGTGCCATTTGAAGATAATGGTTACATTGGTATCGTTATCACTTCGGCATTGCATTTACAGCACTGATAGTAGCACTGGTGTTGCAGACAGTGGAGATGTATAAACTTAGGTTGTAACAGGATCTTTGAGCCCATGCGTGGAGCCTAAGTACACTATATTCTGCTCCTTAAACCTGGATCCAACTGTAATGCTCATTTACAGATCATAGGTTCAAATTAATTTACAATATGCATAGAAACTGATTTCTACCAGTTTCCTACCAATAATGGCTCTCATCCTGTTCATGGGATCCTGGCATCCCATGCCAGAGGACGGGGGAATAAATGGATTTTGGGTCTGGAGTCTGGGGAAAGGTTTAGGTGTGGGGTATAAGGTTTGGTGAAGCTGCAGTTTGTGCTGTGGGCAGAAGCAGAATGCTGGAAGTAAGGGTGTGAGACTGGGGGTGGTGGGACTGGCAAGATGCAGTCACAGAGATAAGATTTTGGAATAAGACACTTCTGAATTGTGAATTAATGCATTTTCCATTAATGTGGGTTGACTGGGGATTTTCATTCATTCCTAAGGCAACTAGTGCTGATGTGGGCTAGTGAGTCCTGCCCAGCACTGATAAACCACTGATGGAGTCACAGAGATAGGATTTTGGAGTAAGACACTTTTGAATTGTGAATTAATGCATTTTCCATTAACATGGGTTTTTTGGGGATTTTCATTCATTCCTAAGGCAACTAGTGCTGATGTGGGCTTGTGAGTCCTGCCCAGCACTGGTAAATCAGCAATGCTATGGGGAGAAGGAAGACTTACCATTTGTTTTTGCAAAGGGAAGAAAGAACACCTCTTTTGCTGCTCTATTCTTGCTTAGAAGTCTATCAGAACAAACTATTTTCCATCAGTAATGCGCAGGCCTTTAGAAACTAGACTGTCAGATTCTGTTCCTTGTCTTAGATAATACAGTGAGGGCTGTTTGTTGGTCACTAGCAAGTAGCAGATCATAGCTAAATGCTTTAATTGCAAAGACAAAGGCAGATATATACCTGCAGCTACAGCAGGAACTTCAGTAGCACTGTTCTCTAATCAGTGCAGCAGTAGCTTCTGCTGCAATATTTGTGCATAACTTCCTACGTACAAATAAACTCTACTGCTCCTGTGCTAGAGGGAAATAGGCAGGTTGAGGTTTAATTGAGTGGGGGTTTTGATTTTTCTGTCCTTCTGAGAGATTTTCATGGCTGTGTGATAGTCCTTTCACGTTTTCTAAGATGGCTCCTTCTTGCTGATGGTGATTGTTCTGTGGAGCTCTGGAAACTTCCAGTAGGTTTTAGAAGCAGCTAAGCACAAGGTGCTCCAGAAGGGTGGCTTGTTAAAGTAGGGAGTTGGCACCGAATGGCAGACTAATAAACTTTTGATCTCAAGCAGAACATTTCCATTTAATCGTGATCTCCAAAATCATTTTGGTCAATACAACTGCTTAAACATGTCATCAACATAAGGCTCAAGATTTTAATTACAATAAAGCATATCACATAAGAACACTTTAAGCAGCATAACATGCTTAGTATTTGACAAAACATCCCCAAATATCTGTACAGAATTATTTTAGTAAACAGTATTTCTGTAACAAGATCTAACCTCACAAAATAAAACACCAGAAGTCCTTTTGTCACTGGTTAACAGCTGTTTTTGGTGATGTCTTTTCCATTAAAACTCTAGGAACAAATAATGTACAAGGAGTGCAAGACCAGGAGCTGGTTCTATATAACTTATGCTTTTAAATGAAGATTCTACTTCCACAGTATCATACATTTATTTGGTGGAATATCAGATTACAGAGTCATAAAATTCTATTTACTATTTAAAGTAAAATGATAAATGTTATGAAAAAATACCTTTATTACATCAGTGATGCTTTAACTAAAGTGAATATTATGACTATTAACCAGGGGTTGAAAGTTCTAGGCCCTGATATTAAAGTACTTCTATATGTCCTTAACTTTACATGAGAGTCTCCCTGGCAGCAGAAGGGCTACTCGGATGGGCATTGTTAAGTGTGTGCCTAAGTGTGTGCAGGACGTGGGCCGAAGTACTCAGCAAGGAGCGGATGTGTTTATACACGGAAACATTATCAGCACATAAATAAAATCTGGCTTGTACATACGCTGAAAAGGAATATTCTTAACTGAAGATATGTTTTCTTTTTTCTCAATAGTATGTACATTTTCATTTCAAAGTGTTTACATATTTTCAGCTAAAGAATTATCAACCATGAATCTAGCACGGACAACAAATCTAAACCAAGAATGTCTTATCAGCAGGAAATAGTGGGGAAGAGAAGGCTGGCAATCATTTCTATATACCTGGTATTAATAAGAACCCTTCTCATAGAGAAGAATAGACTTTTAAATATTTTCAAACCTGATATATACACAACAGTAAAAATTCACATTTTCATGCTTTAGTGAGACACTTTGAAATCCTACTGCAGGCAGCTGTCAGAGTAGCTCCGTCTAGTTCCTAGTAGTTGCCTCACATTCTGCTCGAGTACCAGAACCTTGATAGCTGAGCAGCCACAGAAAAACACAGTTCTACCAGATTTGGAAAGAGAATGAAAGAAATGAAAAAAAAAATCAAAAAAACAAAACAAAACAAACCAACAAAGCAAGAAAGAAAGAAAGGAAAAAAGGAAAAGAAAGTGATGGATCTTTCCATGTTGAGAGGCCCAGTAGCTCTCCTGTGACCCAGAACAAGACATGTTTGTGATTCCAGTCTCATTAGACCCATCTTGTATAACTTCTGATGGCAGCACAAAGCACAGTGTCTATTCCACACAGTCCTCAGTAGTCTAAAAGAAATGTACCCATCACATGGCAAGAGAAAATTAGCCCTTTGGAGCATAGTTGATCCCCTTTCCACTTGAATAGGTAGAATGCCTATCTATTGCACCAGTTTTCCAATGTACCAGGAAAGATCACCAGGGTTGATGCCTTTTGTTGCTATATACACTTCTCTGATAAATTCAATGTCTCAGTGGGGAAGGTGACCTGGAGGGGACTGCCCTTGGACGTAGAGCTGACCCCAGCACCAGGCCTGATTTCATTCACCAAGAGGACGCTCTCTGAGTCCTGCCCCTGTGAGGAGTCCGAGGTCTCTGAGCTGCGCAGTGTCCTTACGGATGTAGTGTCAGACTGAGCCAAACTTGCACTGGGGCCTGGAAGCAGCACACGACCCCCAATACTGCTCTCACTTAACTCTGGGGGATAGAGCAGTGTTTGGGACGTGCTGCTGATCTCCCGCAGCTCACGGGAGATGAAAGAGGGTGACTGACTTGACACAGCAGAAGAGGTCCTGCGACCATCCACGCAATTGAAATTGCTCCCCGAGTGCTGCCTCCGAGCTCCTCCAATTTGGCAGAAGAGACATTTGATCTTCTCAATGGCTTTGCTGAGCACAGTCTTGCGGAGAAGGATGTAGACCCAGGGGTCCAAAATGGGGTTCACTGAGGCAATGCGGATGGCTTGCAGGTCAGGGTTTTGCCTTACATCTCTCACTAATTCGGGCCGGTAGAGCTGGTTCACGAAGACACGGACCTATTGAAAGAGAAGGGGGAGGATAAAGGCAAAATTTTACAACTGCGACAGGAAATCAAAGATTATATATCAAAGCATGGATCTCAACTTGCAACTTGCAAGATACAAGAGAAAAGGCTGCCAAAGCAATACAGCTGAGATTGGCAACTGTGAGGTTTTTTTTTCAAAACTGCAAAAAAATCAGAGATTAATCTGCTGTAATTGATCTTATGTGCTGCAAGTAAGAAAGCAGTGACGTTCTCTTAACCCCTCATAACTAATCCTCGAATCTTCAACTTTTGGATGGTGCTTTTACAACTTCCTTGTTAATGGTTATAATCCAGGAACAAAGACTTACAACTTACAGCTATATCCTGCTTCCTTACTGTATCTCTGGTCTTATGCTATTTGCAAAGAGATATCAGAGTCCTCTGAGGGGACGTAGCCAACTGTTTCCTCTGGCAAAGGTCTAATAATTGTGTGTTCAGAAACAAACTGAAACTAAGGTTATAATCCAGGTATGTTTCTCCAGAAACAAGCCCAGAGCTGTTGACTGCCAAGTACAGAAATACTTCCGGCTGGCACTTGTCCTTATTGAAATTGTGTAACCTCAGTGGTTTCTTGTTACAGCGTGTTTTGGAAAAAAAAATAAAGTAACAAAATGAAAGGTCCCTCAGGTAGAAGATTTTTAATACGTCAATACGATTAGATGATTCCAGCACTGGACTGGAGTGCATTGCTTACCTACGTGAGCTGGCACTTGGTTCTAATTAGCAAAGCATAAAAACACATATGAAGTGGTTAGGAATTCAAGATTTTGAAGCAGCTGCTAGATGACTACTGAATTAGCACTTCCAGTTTATCATGCAAAAAATTTAAGACTACTTTGGATCTTGTCAGAAATGCCTCCTTCAGGCTTTCCATGGAATCCAAGAAAAAACAATACTATAGTCCCTACCCTTGTTTTGGAGCCACTTCTGAAAATGCTGCTGTAGAGCATAATCCAGTTCTTTGGTATCAATTGTTACATTTTCGGTGTCCACAAGGAGCATGACATCATATGAGTGTGTTAAGTCTCAAATAGCTATTCTTCATTTTAACAAGACCTATGCAATGTCTGGAATTTTAGGAAGGCCTAGGAAAGCCACTGAAAATAACTGACAAAGGAAGACGCTGTATTCTTCATACTCCTCAATTAAATCCCTTAATTATCTTCTTACATGACACAGTGAAAATCTAGTAGCACAATTATGGATGTTCTAAAACCTCCACTTTGGCTCCTGAGATGAGCAAAGTCTGGCCTAGCTATGAGCTTACAAACATGAGAAAAAGCAAATGCATAATTTTTTACTAGAAGTTGTGATTGCGAACCTATGCAAGACTGGAAAAACGAAAAAATCACAGTTCTTTGATGAAATTTTCCTGCAGCAGAGCCATGCTTGCTTGTGTTCTGCTTGTCAGGATTTAGAGTGTGAGAGGCAAAGTACGTATAAAGCACTGCAGAGTCCTTCTTCAGCACTGCTATGCACAGAATCCCAAATGACTGGACATGAATCTGATAATCCTCCATATTTGCTTTCTCAGCACATTCATCCAGCTTCACTGGTAACAAAACCTTTCCACAGGAATTTCAAAATATGGGAAAATAATGAATCTATAGAGCAATACAGTGATCCTTCCTAATTGTTCTCAACACTGCAGGTGGCTGTTTGACAGCTAGTTTATCCTCTGTTAAGCCAGAGACACAACTGATACGCATCAAAGATTATTCCTGCACACCCAGCAATGTCTATTTCTGTGATTTTACTTTATAGAGTTCTATAAAGCTTTACTTTATAGAAAAGACCTCCATGGGCTGCCTGTTCCAGCGCCCGACCATTCTCTTGGAGAAGAAGTATCTCCTAACATCCAACCTGAATATCTGCTGACACAACTTGAGGCCATTCCCTCCAGCCCTATCGCTAGTTACAACGGAGAAGAGGCTGACCCTCAGCTCACTTTGATCAGGCTTCACTCACTACAGCTTTTTTCAGTATTTAAAAGCCTCCAACCTTCTGCTTCTCTTGTTTGACAGCCATCACCGATGAATCCTGCATACCGCCAGCTGTGAGAACAGCCCGAGGAGCTTGAGATCCACAGCGGGCTCTCCCGGCGGGCGCGGATGGCTTTCCCCACAGCGGCCGTCCCGCAGCGCACCGCCAGGTGGCAGCGCTGCCGCAGGGCACGACCACGAGGACAAGCCCGCGGCCGCGGCGGGAATTCGTTCTGGGCCTCCGTTCCCGTTCGCAGAGCCGCGGGCTCGGAACCTCTGAAGCAGCAGCCGGGATTCCTCCACGCGGAGGGGTTGGAAGATGAGCCGATGCGACTATGGCACCGGCTGTACTCTGCTCTTGAAATATGCTTGGCCATTTCTATGAGAATGTTTTTCACCCTCCGAAAAAAAAAAAAAAACATACCAAAACCAAGACCTAAAAAAAACAACCCCCCAAAAACCAAAACAAAACTGTAAAGGTTGTAAACACACGAAGGACAAAGTTCTCCTAAAGATTTAACCCGTGTCATGACATTTCTTTCCCATCGTTCCTCCTCTTCCCCTTAGGCAAGAGATACAGCCTGGAGCTGTGCAAGCGCTGGGCTGTGATCCCGGCACAGCGACCTGCCCGCAGCCAGCGGCCGAAAGGACAGCGCTGTGGGAGCAGCAGCCTTGGAGCCTTGGTGCGCACACTGCCACGAACCGGACAGGTGTGACAGGCAGAGCTTCTCCTGATGGATTCATCCGCACCTCTGAGCCGGGCGCACACTCCGAAGGCAGCACACAGATCAGCTCTGGAGACCTGACTTTTTTTTTTTTTTTCTTTTTTTCTTTTTTTTTTTTTTTCCTCTTAACTTAGAGCTAAAGTTACACACCAGTGATTTAACGGTGGGATTGTTCCTCTGATAAGCACCAGCTGAAACTCAGGCACTCGATTCACCATTCTCTGCCTGGCAGAGATCAAGGACAAATATCTCCTAAGTGCTGACGCTGCGGCTAAAAAAAGTCATACAGCTTGCTTTATGCTACCTCTGTATGCTTCATTTCTTTTTGATGGTGTGTGACATGGCGGTGACAGATTCCTAAAAAGAACCCATTTAATGAAAACTTTGAACTGTCCCACATCTTTTCACAGAAGCCCCCAAAGAGTCAAATGTATTTACCAGCTCGGACACATTGCATGGATTACTTGTTAATCACAACACAGTAGAAATAAAATCTGCATTGGAATGTCAGTTTTATCATTTCTTTACGTCCTGATAAAACATCCACACTAACAGCAACAGATATACCTCTTTTGGCTATGAGTCTTCCCCTACAGGTTATAGCATGATAAGGAATATCGCCTTTCATGTTCTAAATAAGTGCTCAGAAAGTAGATTATATTTTTATGTTACACTAGCTGATTATCTGTTTGAATTTCTCCAATTTCTCCAATTTGAAATCCTACTTTAAGAAAAAAGCAAATGAGAACAGTTCATGTTTCAAATAACTGAGACTTATGTGATACATCTGCAGCCACAGAATTCAGGCAACATATTTTGAAAGTATCTGTGGTTTCTTTGCAATGTTATTAACCTTAGAATCACAGAACGGTTTGGAAAGGACCTCAAGGGCCACCCAGCTCCAGCCCCTGCCACGGGCAGTGCCCTCACTAGCTCAGGCTGCCAAGGGCCCCATCCAACCCAGCCTTGAGCACCTCCAGGCATGGGGCACCTCTCTGGGCAGCAGTGCCAGCACCTCATCACACTCTGAGTAAAGAATTTCTTCCTAACAACTAATCTAAATCTCCAGATCTGTCTTCTGTAGGTTTGAAACTATTCCACTTTGTTACTGTCTGTCTGTGTAAAAGGTTTCTTTCTCTCCTGTTTATCAGTCCCCTCAGGTACTACAAAGCTGCAGCGAGGTGACCCCGGAGCCTCCCTCAGCCTTTCTTCACAGGAGAGGTTAAGCAGCACTTTGCTCCACAGTGTGTTGAGTTTATGCTGAAGCAATAGATAGTGGTAGAAACACAGCCCTTGCATGGTTTGCTTTTGCATTTTTTTTTTTACTAAATACAAATGCAAATCATGATTTCAATTTCTGTCAAGTACTATAAAGCAATTTGTATAGTTACTGTCACAGAGCAATTAGTGCAATAATCTCCCCTCTTAAAATGTCCCACATGCCAATAGAATAAATTTTAAATGATACAAATCAGGAAACAAGATTTTCATCTCTAGGAGCCAGCACCCTTTGCCTTTAAGGGTTCTTGCTGTAAGAGATGGCCCAGTAGCTGTGCTTGCCACCGTGCTGCTGGCTGCAGGACCCACACCAAATCAAACGAAAACCCAAACTTTTATCTCAACTAAACTTCATGTTAGAAACTCTTGATTATTTCATGAGATGGACCACACACACATCCTGAAGCACAGCATTTTATTTACACTTTCAGTGCAACTCAACAGCATGCAGAGGTCGGGATAAGAAAAACATCATGCATTTGTAAACCTAAGAATGTCTGAGAGATCGCTGGAGTGAACTACACTATCAGCAGTGTGTGCCTACTTTCTCTTGAGAGTCATTCTTAAGGGCTGGGCAGCAATTTCCACTACACTCTTGATAAAGTACCACCTAATGTGCCTCATTCACTACTTCTACCTATATCAATCCTATGTTCTAAAAACTCTCAGTTTTAAAAGATGAAAAAAAGAAAAAAGTGAAGTGCAGGTGAGAGGCAGCATACAGCTCATGTACTTTTCTCCAGTTCACTCCTAAATTCCTGTCAGACTTCATGCTTTCCAACCACGTTCTGTACACTGAGAACACAGCAGGTTATATATAGATAGGTATAGCAGGTTATTATAGATAATGCTTTTTTTTGCTCTTTTTCCTTTGATAAATCTGATCCACCTTCATTTCAATGTTCATTCAGTGCTTTGTACAATCCTCAATAGCTTTGCTACAGCACATCACTGTAAGATTTTGATGATTTTATGAATAAATCATTAAAATGCTGAACAACCCTATTTGTAAGCTGAGAGCTGCAGCGTCATTACTGAGAACGGCTGATCTCTGTGACTCAGCTCACTGCTCTTTAAACACTTCTTCAATCAAGACAAGTTTTTTCTCAGTAGCTCAGAGTATTTAGAATTTTTAAATGTAGGGTTTTTTGGTTAAACTCTTATAAATACTGATAAATGCTGGGCTCCCTCTATCTCCCAATTTATTGTACTGTGAAAGCATTCACTCTAAAGTATTAAAGTTTGTATCTTGCTCAGAACTTGCTCTGCTTTGACTTCAGAGATAGTTTATTCAGCTGAAATCATCAGTAGGAAATCAGCCCGTCAGAAAATCTCAGTCACCGAGCACCCTCTGAGCCGGCTTTGTGCATCTGAATCATGCCACCACCAACTTGCTACTTGCATGCTCCTGTGTCTGCCAGGCTCCGCGCGACAAACGAGCCTCGCAGTCTCCTCTGCGGTGTGGGCTCCCCCCATAACTCCAGGGAACTCCTCTGAGTCATAAAAATGTACGTATAAGTTAGTGATTTTCCTGTCTCTGCCGCTTTCGCTAAGTATGTAAAACATGAAGGTGTCACTGCTCAGAGTTTATCTTGGAATGCTTAACCTCCGTCTATAAGCAGAGGGCTTAATACACATATGCAGCAGTACATGAAATCACAGAATCGTCCTATCTGGAAGGGACCCATAAGGGCTGTATGGTCCAACTGCCCTGCAATGAACAGGGGCTCCTACAGCTCCGTCACATTGCTCGGAGCCCCGTCCAGCCTGGCCTTGAATGGCTTCAGGGGCATCATCGTGGTGTAACAAAACATAAACAGCTGTGGCTTATTCCCACAGCAGGAGGCTGACAAAAGCTACCCTTACAATGGAGCAGTTCAACCATACTGGACTCTGTAATGATGTATCTACAAGTGCCATAAAAGAAAACTTTTTTTTTCCTCTTCCTCAGCACACTTCAGAGTCAAATATGGAGACAGCAAAACGACATTCTTTTACTTCATTATGCACACAGAAGTCTGCTGCTTTAGCTGAGAAAAACAACTGCATGTGAACACTCTCAAGGCAACACCATGCCTTTGTAAGCAGCAGAATCAAGGTCTGACAGTGTGCGGAACTTTGTCACCTGCATCTTCACATGCTCTCTGCTGCACGTAAGGTTTTCAACAGCCACTGTTTAAATAATAAATCTCTTGCCCCACCCAGGATCATTAATTTGAACTGTCAACAATCTAGTTTCCTTTCTGGTAGCCCCTCCCTCTTTTTCCTTTTTTTTTTTTTTTTTTTTTTTTGTTCTGTAAGATATCTTGCTCCTAACATACAGGAACATTTCATTTTGCATCCTCAGCCTTTCTGTAGCTGCTCCTCCAAGGGATGAGGTTTTGGCTTTTTTCTAAAACCCTATGCTGGGGCTTGGTACCTCATGATCTGACTCCCCCAGTGCTGCAAGTCAGCTTACCCATGAGGTTTCTGCTGCTGCACTGTGTAACAGGCTGCGCGCGGCTCCTCGATCGAGCACACGCGTGCCTCGCAGACAGCCCGCGCACAGCTCGAGCAGCACATTTCCATTTCCTTTAGATGACAAGCAGCAAACAGATGGCAAAGCGCTCAGCTATGCCACAGCATGACATGAAGTCACAGCGCTGCAGGAGGTGCGACAGTGCTGGGTGACAGCTGCTGGTGCTCCAGCACAGCCACACTCCGCTGGCTCCTGTTTATCTCAGTAATGTGGCAAAACTGGCCTGGCCCCTGCAACTACACCCTCCTCTGAATAGGGGGATGGACTCGCTGACCTCTCCAAGTTCTCTGCAGATGTGTTTCTCTGAACTTCCTTACTACGCAGCAGCATGGCTGTTTCACATCCCCTGACGGCCACTCATACATCACACACATCGCAAACCCTCTGTGATACAGAGACTGTGGAATAGCTTCCATCTACACCAAACTCCCTCAAAGCAATCTATCTTCCAGTGCTGCTTTATGTCTAACAACTTCTTGGCTCCCTAAACTGTATTTTGGAAGGTGGCGAGTATGGCAAGCCAACTGTTTAACATTTCTAAGCCAGGAAGAGAGAGAAGTTCGCCAAGCTGTATTATGGTGGGCGGCACATGAAAACTGAGCCTCGAGCTGGTGGTTTTTTTTGTCTTCCTTGGCGATAAGGTGAAGAAACAGAAGAAAGCAGGAGCCGCAGGTTGAAGTCAGTGGCAGTAATTGTACCAGCTGTTGCAGAAAATTAGCAAATAGTTAGTGGTAATGTTGTTTGGCACTCTTGTATTTCTCTAGCTCCATGAGGCCAGGTTCTTGCAACTCTCACTCAACTAAAAATGACAGCAACAAGTGGCATGGCTGCTTCCAGCCTTCCAGCACGGCTGCTGGAGGAGTGAAACAGCGTGGGACCTCCCCAGTGGGGGTCCTTTGGATGGGAAGCTCTGCTCTGGGTTTGGGTGGGAAGCATTCTGCACCTTGCTGGTGCCACGCAAACAGAACATTCACCTCCTTCCACATAGTAAGGACTGCTGTATCCTTCAGCAACAGCACATATTTTAG
Organism: Centrocercus urophasianus; assembly: GCF_019232065.1. Lineage (NCBI taxonomy): Eukaryota > Metazoa > Chordata > Aves > Galliformes > Phasianidae > Centrocercus > Centrocercus urophasianus. The sequence continues at coordinate 14,124,391 of NW_024884811.1, forward strand.
AAACACAAGAGGCATCCGAAGTGCAGGCCAGCTCCAAACCTCACTCATCACAAATTAATTTTGGGAGTGAACTTTCAAGTGCCCTCAGCTCTCAGTGAAATTTTCACTGTGTTGATTCCAGTTAAACAGTGGAAAAATTGTTAAGAATTTTTGGCACTGCATTTCAACCAATGAAAGTAGTCTAGGGCTTGGTATAAGCGTGGGTTCTTTCCTTGTAAATATAAACCAGTACAATTTTCTATTATCATGCGTGCGTGCTAACTGCACTGAACTTACGCTAAGAGTTTGCAGCACCATCTAAACATGATTCTGACCTACAGGCACAGAAGAGGAGGAGAAAAGATTCAGCAGTGTGGATGATGGAAAGAAGTAGGGTTGCACAACGTTACTCACCACCAGAGGAATGGAGCAGATGACCACCACCAGGGAAGTGGCAATGAGCAGAATAACCATCTGGATCTCTGCTCCGGCCATCCGACGGAAGCTCCGGCGTCTGCGAAAGTCAGATAAGCGGCTGGAGGTGGTGTCTGTCCCCAGCGATGTGCGCCGCATGAACTGACGGTGCATGCGAATGAGGGCCACGCAGACCAGGATGTTGCAGATCACCGTAACCATGATCAGGAAGGAGCTGAAGCCGGCGTACATGTATGAGTATGCTGCGTGAGTGGCATTCGTTGCTCGCCAGTCTATGAAACACCAGGTGTCAGGGTACTGCAAGGTTGATCTGCCGAGCCCCATGCTGGGGAGGGCACAGAACAGCACATTGGAAGCATAGATGGCGAAGAGTGTGAGCCCTGCCAGCTTCTTATCTACATAATGGCTGTAGAAATAAGCATGGTTGATGGCAAGGTACCTTTCTATAGACATGGCACAGATAATGCTGAGGCCAGAGAGTCCAAAGAAGAGGAGGATGAAGGAGCTGTATTCACACAGTGCCACTCCTCCTGGCCAGCGATTCTGCAGGTAAGTGGCAATAGTGACTGGACTCACCAGGCAGGTCCCCAGCAGGTCAGTGACTGCCAGCCCGCAGACCAGCGTGTAGAAGGTGGTCTCCTTCTGCTCCTTCCTGGACTTGCAGAGCACCACAATAGCGATGAGGTTGCCCACCACGCCGAAGATGAACATGACGGTGGGGATGGTGGCAGGCCTGCTGCCCTCAGCCGCGCTGGCAGTCCCATTGGCAGAGCCGTTGGCAGGTGGCATGGTAGTGGAGTAGTAGGACATGGTGCCCGCGTGCTACTGCGAGGTCGTGGGAGGCAAGAGGGATCAGGAAAGAGGGAGAAAGACCGGAACTAGGGAGAGGACAGCCTAGCCTGAAAATAAAATAATAATAATAATAATCGA
>NW_024884811.1:14126343-14217243 GCF_019232065.1 Centrocercus urophasianus
GCGGTGGGGGCCGTGGGGCGCGGGAGGGACGGGAGGCACCTGGCCGGATCCCCGCGGCCGAGCGGCTGCCGCCGGCTCTTGCCTAGCTCGCAGTCGGCGGCGGCGAGGGCTTCTCGCACAGTCCTCCGGGGGAAGCCGCATCCCGGCTACGTCCGGCGGGCCGGGTCGGGCCGGGCTGGGCCGGGCAAGGCTGGAAGCTGGGCGAGTTACCGAAGCGATAAGCGCAGGTAGAGCCGGGCCATACCGCAGAGCAAACGGGCGTGAGACAGTCTTGCATCAGAGCAGCGCGCCTGGTATCTCCTGCTGCCAGCCGTAGCCTCTCTTCATAGCCTGTCGTCCATGTGTTGCTTACAGCTGGCTTCAGAGCCGTGTTAATTGCGTTACTGAGCACAGAAGAGGGTGTGTGTGTGCGAGGGACCTGCTTGTACGTTTGTGTAAAATGCTTCTTTTAGTTTGACCATAAGAAGACCACCTGCACACTAGGCAATAGAGTTATACCATCTAATAAAGCCTCCTTATGATCGTTCATCCTCCAATCGGGCTGATGGAAGAATAAAAACTGTGTCATCTGACGGCTGTCTGGTGAAATTTGCATAAGGAGTGCTGTTTGCTGGGTTCCTGGAGCAGAATTGTCAACAAAAAGCTTGCTCTGCAGCAGGCACATACCTGTATGGTGTTCCTCTTAGGGAGGATGCTGTCATGTCAGGTCCAGAACATGGTCATCAGAGCGTTACACCGCATCCGACACCTGGGCCCGCCTGGCCATGTGTCCTTTCCCTTGCACTAGATGGTATCAGCTCCTGCAGAAGATATAAAACCTGTACCCTGGAGCATGAAATTTATATCCTTATAAGAACCTCTTATCTGATGTACAACTGTCTTCAACCACCCTTCATCTCCCTTTTCTTTTTAGGCCTGTGACAGTGTAACATATCGACAGCAAAAGCACTGTCAGAGCAAAATATGTGAGACTGCCTGTTGAAAGGAAGAGGGTGAACGATTTCAGCTTTCAGTGTTGTGCGAACAGACACAAAGAAGAAAATAAATTTTTATTATCTCGTCATTCGGTTTTGTAGTATTGCTATCTTACTACTTTGGACATAAAGTTAATTCTTAGGAAAAGAGGTTTTAAAACAACAAATAGGCTGCATTAGTGGTTCTGAGATAATAAATAGGATGGTATTTGTTTGGCTGGTATGACAGCTGTTCTGGCTTTTCTAAATTGGAAAATCATTCTGTCATGAGCACAGAGCTACATGTGGGAGGAGAGGTTGCTCAGTTAAGCTTGCCTAATTGTCAGAAACAAATTACAAGCAGCCTAAAATACTTCCAAAGGAAAGCACTGTACAAAGGGTTTCTTTTTTCTTATCTATTAAATAGTTTTCCATGTGTTGCAGGAAAGGGGCACTTGGCCTGGTATTCCAATGCCCCAGTGCCCAGCAAGCTGTGAATTCAAGCCGTGTGACCAACCAGCTGTACATGTTTGCTTTATTGTTTTTTCATAAACTGAAACTTTGGTTTTCTGGTATGAGAGTCCATAATATGCCATTAAGTTCACATAAATGCAGCAGTATTGGAGAGGAATCGCCCGGCTCCCCTGAAGGTGTGCAAAGGTTTTTGATGACTAAGGGTAGAGGAAGTCATTTGTCTTCTGTGTTGCAGCTTCTCCTTTGACTTTTTGCTTATCAGCAGACCAAACCTTGTGAATTATGTTAATACTTTAGAACAGACTGTGTGTGTGTGTGTGTGTCTTCAGAAGTCTTACAGAAGTCTATGGTGCTGAAGTTTGTATGTGAAGAAATGAATGCCTTTTTTCATTCTACCAGGTTTGCCTTACAGTGAATACATCTAAAGAGCTAATTAAAAATGCAGACAAATCAGGGAAAGCAGTGAAGAAACAACAGAAATGCATTTACGAGTGCAAGAATAGCAAGGCCAGTTTTTTTAAATACTGCTAGTTTTTAGGGAGTGGTGGAAATCAGTCACAATATTGTGGGACAGGCCACATGTGACCCTACTGTATCTATCCGTTGTGTAAAACTTCTCAAGTTACTAAAAACATGTACTAAGTTTTAGGAATTTCCCTTTGAATTAATGGCTTTGATATGTAGAACTCCTAGTCAGGATGAAAATCATAATCACACGTAAGACTTTAGAGGAAAGAAGATACTGAAAGAGAAACTGAAAAACCGAAGAAGTTGCAGTCGGAAGGTGAGCACTCGTTCTGTCACAGCAATAGTGTCACATGCTGAATCACGGAGTCACCATCAGACAGCTTCTCTTTGAAACCACATGCATGGCAAGGCAGAATACCTATTAAAAAAAGCAACTTCTGAGTGGTAATCATGTGTGGAATAAAACTGCCCATTAAAAATTAGTAGATGAGAAAACATGATTTATGAAATACGTGCAAACTGTTCTAGTGCAGGTGATTTAAATGTGCTTTGTGTTTACTAGCACAAGGTCGTGACTGACATAACAAACAAGACTTTTAAAGCACAAGACCTATTAACCAGTGGAACAGTTCATTAATAAATGTTTTTGTTTTGTTGGTTTTATTGGTTTTATTTGTTTTTATTGTTTTACCGTTTGTAGTATTTAAATCAGGCCAGGCATACATTAGGTTATTCTTTGGCTCAAGCAGAAGAGTGACATTTCCTGAAAATGAGGAGGATAAAATTCTAGTTGCCTTAATTTTTTTTTCTTTCTTTCTTTTTTTTTTTTTTCCCCTGATTTCAATGCTCTTACAATTGTTAGAAGATCGGTATTCAAATACATGAGTGAACTACTCTGGTTTGTTTTGTTGAGCTGTTGGTGAAAGAGATTTAAATTAGTGTACCTGGCTTTTTCTGTGGTGTGGTAGGAGGCTCATAATTATTCAGCATGTCTCAGATGCCACGTGACAGCCTTCTTAAAGCTCTTTTGCCAGCTGATGGTACCAAAACCTTACCTACACTACTCAGAAGTGTCAACCCGCAGACAAATAACCTACGCAGAGGTCTTGAGTGTGTGGAGATGTGTGTAGTTTTGACATCAGAAAGCTCACGTAGGCTTGCATGTTGGTGGCTTCTTTCCTGGGCGTGCTCTTAAGAGCTCCAACGGAAGTGTGTTTTCACCAGCTTTGTAAGTTGGCTGATAGAAATGGATATAGAGCCAATTTTGGAAACTTTGTCCTGAGCTCTGGGCATGTATTTCAGACCTGACAGATGATTTGCATGGTAAATGCCCATTTAATGCCTCACGTTCAATAATGTTCTTGAATTATTCACCAGTTTCTCAAACATTTTCCTTCAGTGGGAAATTTTCCCTCTTGCTTTTGTTGCTAAATTTTTTTCAGCTATTATACTTTGACAAAATAAAGGTTTTTTAAGGAAAAAAGCCGACAACATTAGAATAGCTGTTACTAAACTATGCCTGGATGACAAAATAAAATTAATAGGCAGTAGAAATAGACTGAACTGAGAGTTACATAATGGTCTTTATTAATCAATAAGAAATAAAAGACAGGAAGTAAGTTGAATAAATATTTAAAAAGAAGGAGCAGATTTTGTAATGGAATTGGAATGGAAATACTGTTGTAAGTAAATACAGGTTTCTGTATTTTAAAGCACATAGAAGCACATAGCATTTTTCTGCCTGTGAACTTTTACGTAGCATCATCGTGGATACTACAGTATTAGATTTATAACTACGAGTAGATCAGTATTAGGTTTAGGTGTGTCAGATGCGCAAATAAACCGGTATTAGATTTCTGTTAAGAGTTCTGATGATTACTAGTCTGACTAGCAGTAGTGGTACTTCTGGTACATTTTCTTTGTGCTTCATAAAACAGCTTGATGCGTGGGGCGTTCCCTGGTGGGGGAATTCTCGGAGAAGGAAAGAGTATCCCTGCTCTGTGAGAGCAATCCCCACCGCTGCCTTCTTCCTCTCTGTGTGACCATCCATGGTAGCCGCAGACTGCAGCTGCGAGAGGAGCCGATGGTGAGTGGGCATGCAAGGCACCTCTCCACATTCCCACAGGATACAGCTCTGTAATTTACTGCACACTCACGTGTTCCATATTTGTCAAGTTTTATTGTTTATTTTTTTTTTTTTCTTCTTTTTTCCCCCTGTTTAAATTAGGCTATTAATCTGTATGGCACACCAAATGGCTTTTTCCTCTGTAATAACATTTGTCACTTTCGTGGAACATACTTCTGTATTAGCAGTTACAAAGTCTGCTTTATGGGTAAAAATGCTTTTAATTTTTGTTTCGTTGTTTTCAACTCATTTCTTTGAAACTATATATGTAAAATTAAACTCTTCCTCATTGCTTATATCCATGTACTATTTTTTCTGATTTTTTTTTTTTTTAAAGATAAGTTTACCTGTCTTTCAGGGGCAAAAGCATGAAAGGGAAGTTCATAAAAGCCCACAAATACTTAGCTTTTAACATCTATTCTTTATTTAAGTCCAGTAAAGTAATTGTGGCTAGCTGGGATCTTGCCTGGTGAGTTACAAATAAGCAGATGTGTTAGACCCTATTCAGACAAAAATGTTACAAATGCCTTTGGGGCACAGACGGTTGCACCTTCATGGAAACGAAGGAATGGCTTTTTAGGACATATGCAGGATTGTTTTGGGGGGAATTTTAGAATATGTATTAGTAATTATTATTATTCTTTTTCAGCAGGGGTGTAGGGGCTGTTCGTTTTGTTGTATATGGCAGTTGATGGCCATGGTGGAAGCAGACAGAACCCAGCAGTGCACAGCAAGTCTTTAATTAACTGGTCCGACTGATGACTAGCTCTTCCTCTTTTCCATGAGAGATTTGAAGAGGTAAGTTTCTTTCCAAGGATCCTTATTGTAATTCCATGTTAATGTTTGTGTGCTAGAAATTTCAACAAAGTGGCATTTCCATCTTTTTTCTTTCCTTTACATATGCCCAAGAGCCTGTTAACAACTGTTCTCTGCAGTTTTGAAGAAACAACTGAGATTTTTTGTTTGTGTTTGAAAGTTGAAACTTGTACCAACTGTGAAAAACCATATAACAACTTTGATGAAATCAGCATACCTGGGATTTTTGCAGTGAGGTTAAGAGCCGGGGATGTGGCTTAGTTCATAATGACTGTACCATTCCATTCCTTGTTTTCCTACTTGACTTTGATGTTTTTCAATATGTCTTTAGAAAATAAAACTAACTTTCTTTGGAAAAATCTGTTACCTATATACAAACTGAAGTTTCTGTTTCTGTGCTGGTTAAGCACTTCAAGAAGATTGTCAGTAGTCTCAAGGTGACATATATGCTTCTGGACCATCTTTGGAAACAAGGCAGAATCTGCAGCATGAAGGCTGGCCTGTCATGTGATTTGAATCTTGGTGGGAGCCATGATCAGCAAATTTAATAAAGTCTCTTCTTGTACCATCCTGCCTTTTGGGGCTGGCTTGAAAGTACTTCCAGCTTTCAAGACAAGTAGTTGATTGGAAATTAATGCCTTTTCTTTACTTCCATGGAAACTACAACAGATACAAAGAGCACAATAACACTATTTGATAAGGCAAATTCTCAGCTACAGAACACTATTTTTCAGTATAATTTCTACCATTAGCTCTGCAGCGATGAATTGCCTGCATTCTGCACTCATTAAAATCTGCATAGCCATCCAGGACATGGCTTGTCTTTTATGTCACTGTTACTACTGCTAAAACACAACACCCATTGCCTCACTGTGCTTGCATCCACTGTTTGGTCTCCATCAACTTTCAGGAAGCATGTCAGGAAGAATGTCAGTGGGTGCCATTTTTTCCAAGTGGAGGAATTCTGTGACGCACCTTTGCTTCATCTGTTCTTTCATGTCAGATGCCATTTCATCAGAGTGCCCCTCTGTTGCTATCTGTCACAGAGCAACGAAATGTATCAGGGTATTGGTGGAAAGGTTCAAGCTCTACTGCCTTATCACCACCATCTGCCTTTGATGTCGTGGGCGAACACAGTAAAATGGAAGGCAATACTTTTGGAGCAGCTGGTAAATTCACAATAGTGCTATGCAATGGCTTTTTCCTAGTGAGCACTGTGGCTGGACTCTTTGGGAAAGATTTTTTTTTTTTTTTTTTTTTAAGTACTTGCCATTACAATTATTCAGGAACTTTTCCTTCAATATGTAACTCCTGTATGTAATCAAATCTTGCATGATGTGAACTATATCACATTGAGCTTTGAATTCTGAAAGATTCCAGGGCTAAGAAAAATAACACAAACCAACAAGCGTAGTGGATGCTATGTAAATCAGTAGCTTGTTTCTTAGAAAAAAATCCATGCTCATTTAAGAAAAGTAAGTTTTGTGGGAATGATTCATGTATTAAATGGGTTATCTAATCATGGGTTATCTAAGATGACACTTGCTGCAAAATTATTGGAGCAAAACCCAGCTTTAGTAAGCCTGCAGCAACAGACAGGCTGTGTTTGCAACTGAATGCTTTCAAGAATCTCTGTGCGAAGTTAATAAGGAAATGTTTTCTTGCCTGTAAGTTCTTTGTTATTCCAGCAGAGGGTAGTTTATCCTCTGGGAAGCCAGGTGTGTTGAAGGAATTGATTAGGAAAGGTAACTTAATGATTCTCATTTCCTCTTATTTGATGTAGAGTAATAAAAATTAATTTCAACTGACTGACCTCATCAGATGAACAAATGCAGAAATGTACTGCTAGGCTACAGTCTGTTCTTAGTTTGGAATTGAAAAAGTCAGCCAAACTCAACAGCAGTTCCATTTCTGTTCTGCCATAAAGCACTTCATTTGTCCTTTAAGAATTACTGCAGTTTGCCTTTGCTGAGAGCAGTTTCATTATCAGCCTAATGCTTAAGAGCTACTTGACTTTTGTTTGGCAGCTGGTGAAGTAGATACAACACAAAAGCCTTTTGCACTGAATGCATGGACTTGTTCCTGTTGAATATTTGGCTTGTTTATAGTTGCTTAAAAACTCTGAGATCTGGAATGATGCAACCGATCTTACCCCTTTTATCTAAGGCAAGGGTATCTTACTGGTAGTATTAAGGCATAGCATACAAATATTAAAGCCTGCTATGAAGTTGGGAGTTCTTCCACTGGTGGTCAAATCCATCACCCTTATTTCTGCCATTGGACCCACTGCTACAGCAGCTGATGCTCAGAAGCACATATGTTTGTGCACTCTGGTGGTGGTCCACCTTGCACTGATCTCTGCTGTACTGATAGTGTGTGGTGACTACCGGGGACACTGTGAGTTCTATTTTCTCTGGTGTGTTAATACAAAGTAATTGTCATAGAGCAGTGCTGTTTGTAAGCTGCTGTAGCTGTCAGTCTCAGGCAGGCAATTTAATAAGTCAAATGTAGCTGTAACCCTCTGTGTTCTAGACTCTTTCCCCATCTTCCAGTTTTGTGGCCCTCCTCTGGACCTGCTCCAACAGCTCCATGTCCTTGTGCTGGAGACTCCAAAACTGAATGCAGTACTCCAGGTGAGGTCTCAGGAGAGCAAAATAAAGAGGCAGCATCACCTTTCTCGACCTGCTGGTCACACTTCTCTTGATGCAACCCAGGACATACTTCTCTTTCTGGGCTGCAAGCACACATTGCTGGCTCGTGTTGAATCCTTCATTGACCAACACCCCGAAATCCTTCTCAGGGCTGGTCTCAAGCCATTCTCTGCCCAACTTGCACTTGGATTGTCCCGACTCAGGTGCAGGACCTCTCACTTGGCCTTGTTGAACTTGATGAGGTTGGCATGGACCCAACTCTCAAGCCTGTCCAGATCCCTCTGGATAGCAGCTCTTCCCTCTAGCCTCTATATCAACTGCACCACTCACTTTGGCGTCATCTGCAAACTTGCTGAATGTGCACCCAATCCCACTGTGCATGTCACCTACCAAGATGTTAAATAATACCAGTTCCAAGACTGATCCCTGAGGAACACTGTTTGTCACTGGTCTACATTTGGACATTGAGCTGTTGACTGCAACTCTCTCTCTTAGTGCAACCGTACAGCTAATTCCTTATCTGTCAAGTGGTCCATCCTTCAAATCCAGTTTTTCTCCAGTTAGGCAACCAGGATATCAAATGCTTTGCACAAGTTCAGATAGATGTTGTCAGTTGCTCTTCCTTTATCCACTGATATTATAATTCTGTCGTAAAGGTCACCAAGTTTGGCAGGCATGACTTACCTTTGGTAAAGCCATGTTGGTTATCACCAATCACCTTGTCTTTATTTTTGATGTGCTTTATTAGGGCCTTCAGGAGAATCTGCTCCAAGATCTTAGCAGGCACAGAGGTGAGACTAGTCTGCAGTTCTCTGCATCTTCTTTTTTTTCCTTCTTGAAAGTGGGGGTTATTTTTCTTCTTTTCCAGTCAGTGAGAACAATGGATAGCAGTTTGGCAGTTTCATCCACCAGTTCTCTCAGAACCTATGGATGGATCTCATCGGGTCCCATGTACTTGCACACCTTTAGATTCTTTAGATGGTCTCAAATCTGATCTTTGCTTACAGCAGGCATATGTTCCTTACAGCCGGCATTGTTTTATGAGGGCTGATGATTTCAGGTCTCAGAACTTTTCCAAGACCGCTGTTGTCTAAACGCAAAACAGAGAAAGGAAGGTGTTAGAATCAGAGGCATCTTTTCCAGAGTCATACAAAGGGGTTAGTGCCAGAATTGTGACTTGCCAGTCGTTTACAATCTCAGGTGACCACGTTGCCTTCCAAAGTAGGAGGAGAGAGGCCCTCTTATTGTTCGTTTAATGCATTTAGTCTGAGCTTTATACTGTTTCACTGGTTCAGTGAAACAGCGTTCACAAAGGGCTAATGTCTGGCTAATTAAGAATGGAAGCTTTTCACAGACGGAGAATGTATGGGTTAGAAATTAATATATTTTAAATAGACATAAGTAACCTTTGAGCCACTGCCTTCTACAGCAAACAGTTCACCATTTATTAAAGGCATGTATTAATCTAGTAATACTTTTCAGCTTTTTATAATGAATCTTCATAAATATTTAAATGTTCTATCTGCCCATTTGGCTTTAGTAGAGTAGCCCGAACAAAATAGCCTCAATTTAGAGATGTGGATAGATAATAGTTTGAATTAATGTACAACTGAATTCCTTGTGCTCTTTCTTTACCAGCTGGACAGCCTCTCACTGTCGGAAAGGCATTCAGTATGTTTGACATTCAGGGTGGGGGAATGTTTGTGTAATTATAAATGTTAGACTTGCAAACACGCCTTTTGATTGCAACAGCCTGAAGTTCCACATGTCAATGGGAATATAACTTTTCACAAGATAAACCTTGGTTTATGTACCTTGGCATTGTCACTGTTCATTTCTATATTATTTCAGTATGTATATCTTTAAATTGGATCTGAGTTTTACATGTGTGCACATTTCAGATGAGAAGTGGATATAATGTGAGTATTCTTGTCTAAACATTCAGTTGCCACAGCTTCTGTGGCTGTAACACTTCTGGTATTGTGATGAAAACCTAACTCACACGGTATGAGTAACTTACCTGTGATCCTACAGGCTTGTGTTTTCTTGTGCCGTGCTTTGAAGCCTGGTATTAATTTGAGAAAGACTGTTGGGTCTGAAAATTTTCAAGGGACTTAATGTTCTTCTTTCCTCGTTGTGTAGCAGGAAAAAAAACCTACACACTCTACAGTGTCCCTACAGTGTTGCAGGTGTAGTTCTGTTGGTTTCTTTATTTGATTTGGTTTCAGCTGAAAGAATTACCTAAGAACTTGAGGATGGGTCTTAGGAAGTGGAGTGGCTGCTGTCTGATCTGAGGAGGAAGAAAGGAATCAGACTGAAGTGGCCATCATGTCATGTGAAGGATTATATGTTAGGAATACTTGTTAAAATATGGTAAGTGAAATTTCCTTGTGCTTCCCATCCTTTCTAAGATAAACTGACTTTCAGGTTCATGACTAATGTCAAATCCTGGAAATGATAAGATAGTTCTCAGAACAATACTATCTCAGTTTTGTACCAAGCAATTCTGTGCTGTGTAAGACCCTGTTAGGCGTGCTGACAAGAAAAAAAAATGGAAAACAACATAAAAAGCAGTGTTTCTTGTTGGATGATAGTGGCCTTTGGAAATACCAGAGGTTTATGCCCTCTTGTTCGTAACTTCTTTCTGAAAGTATATCTGTAATACTGCTTATTGCAGTAATGTTTTGCCCAACACCTGCCTGAGCAGGTGCAAGTATAGCAGTGTTGTAGGACACCCTTTCTGTCATCTCAGATCTGAAAGGAATGTGTGTGATGTATCACTGAGTTCCTGGACATGTATGCCATGTGGAAAGCATTCCTGCATAATTTGCTGATGAATATTAATTAGATGAGCCAGATACTCGTTTAATATAAATCAGATTTTCTTGGAAATGTTCCAGTCTGTATCACTATGGAGATATTCATAATTAGGGGAAGTTACAGTCTGAGTTACAAATAATTTAAATAACAATTTAATATGTGTTCAGGAACAGAGATTCATACAGAGTGCTTTGTTTGAATGAATAACTGTTAATCTTGTTATTTTTATGAATGTGATGAAGGAAGGGCTGTAGGGTGAGATGGTAGCTTTCAGGAAGACAGCTAGTTCTGCAGGTTTGGTGATAAGACTGCTGGGGACTGAAGAGAGAAACACAACATGGCTTATGGTCAAACAGGACTGTTTTGTCAAGTGAACTTTCTTTTCTCTGAACTTCACCATTTGTGTATCAAAAAGGTTGGGTTTTTTTCCCACACTATTTCCTTGTGACTTTCTGTTGGTTACAGAGTGTGCACTCAGTCAGGACTCACTTTTAAACTCTGCCCTGTGTGCACCCAGGTATGTGCAGCCACCAATGTATTTCCTCCTTCTGGCAAGGACACCTAACTCAGCAGACACCACACTCACTAAAGAACAGCACAAGTGCTTCAGCTTAAAGTTCTGCAGTGCCTAGGTGTTAGGCATTAGTCAATATCATACTGGTTACTTGTGTAGAAGTTCCTATGAAAAGGAGACTTACATGGCAAATCTCGGCAAGCTGAATGGAGAGCTGCTAGAGGTATACCTGGAAAAGGACTTAAGCTTAGAGAGTGCCTTAAGCTGTGTGGTTGTCTGAGACTCAGATATTGCAGTATCCTTCAGCTTTCCTGAAATTAGCCGTAGAGTCTTTTTTTTTGTTCAAAACCCCTTAGTGTTGTGTTCCTTGCCTGCCACTCCCAGCACATGCTATGCACTAGCTCAGCAGTTAAATGGCAGCAGACTTATGCTCAGTTTCTTCCTCTGCCTGAGGGAGCACTAATCAGTGTCTCCCATCTTCCAGGAAAGTATCCTGGCTATGAAATACTCTGAGGTGGAACAGTTGCCGTGTCTCCTTTTGAAGATGTTTTGCTTTACATCGAATAATTAACTATTAATTGGAAGAGCAAGAGAAGATCAGTTTACAGATTAGCTCACACATCTGGGAATATAGTCATAGTTTGTAAGCCCTAGCTCCAGGGAATGCTCATCATTAGTCTTGCAGTTTGTGTTCAGCCTGGTTTTCTAAGATTGTCCTTGATTAGAGTATCACAGCAGAGGGAAGCAGAGGAATGTGGAACTGTCCATAGGTATGAACAGAAGTGAAAATCATTAAGGTTAAGATGGTACTGGAGATGGCTATCTTGATTAGCTATCTTGAGCAATAGAAGCTGAGTGTGTTGATAGATATTCAGGATTAATTAGCAGTAATAATTTTAAGCATCTGATTTTGGAACATAAGCACCAAATCAAGCATCTAAATTCCCATTATGTGCTCATATAGCTCTAACCATGTGTGCCCATACTGAAAATGTAAGGCATTTTTAAAGTCCCATGCAATTTCCTGTGCAGCTATTATTGCTTTGTTGCTTTCCATGTTGTACAAACATCTTGAACCCTCCTCTTTGTGTTTTCTATTGTCACAGCTTCCCATTTCTGTGTGTTGCCACTCACTCTTGCAAGAATCTGCTAGTTCCTTCTTTTCCTCCCAGACTTCATGTCTAAAATTGCTCCTTCAAATATACTATTTCCTGTATCTGTTCTAAACTGATGATGTTAGCACTCTCTTCAGTAGGTTGTTCTTAGCTGTCATAACTTCCTTATTGGAGTGTTTTCTGGTAGGAAGTTAACTGACTTAATATATAACAGTGATTATATCAGTGATCTTTCTGCTCCCTCTTTGTTTCCTACAGGAACAAATCAATCTACTTTATCTAGATTTTTATTTTTTTATTTTTTTATTGTCGATCATTTTACTGGAAAGTCATTTATAGTCACCTTTTGAGTAATTAATGCTGTATCAGTATTTGTGAATGTACCAAGATTTAAGTGGTAGGAATGAACCAAATCAGTTACGCTTTTATAAGTGATCTGATGTGGATGTTAACATTAACACTTCTTTGTGAACCACATATTTTATCAAAATCCAGAAATAGTCAAGAATACCGAACCAGTTATGGTAGACTGCTTTCAGTGTCACCAAGCTTTACCAACTAAATATTGTGTTTGGTAAGACTGATTCAGTAGCTAAGAGAATCCCATGAAAACTCAGAAATTTATGAAATAAAGTATGAGACTTCTTTATATGTCTAGTACCTAGAATTGTCTAGTATCAAAGTTGATGTATAGGCATCAAATTTTAGAGTAGCTCCTATTCAGGGAACTTAAATGCCAGAAGTATCTGTAGTGAATGGTATTTTGGTATTCTGAAAAAGTGCAACTGTTGTAGAACCTTCACAGCATTTCTGAGCATTGTGTTTTGTCTGGGAATAAGAAGAGAATGAGTTCAAACACTACCTAATCATTTATAAACTTCAAAATCCACCTTAAGTTCAGTTACAATAACATACTCAGATGTCTGAATCATCGCTGTTTGACAAATGGATGGATATTTTAGTTCTATAGAGAACTGCAGTATGTGTTCTAGTGGAACAAGATGAACTTTTAAAAGGCTCACTGATTGTTTTATCTCAAGGATGCAAATACATTAATGTTAGTCAATTTCAAAGAAAATGGATCATCATGACACTTCAAGAGTGCCAGTACAAGTATTTTTGGCTATATGCTTTCCCACTGATTTAAGAGCATAGTACACTTTCATTCAGCCCTAACACACGTTGTTTACCCCTTTGGTCTGCATAGGCATGGAGGCAGAAGCACTTATGCTGTCAATACTTCTGTTAAATGTTTGCTGTATTCTTTTATTTTTTTCCCTTTGTACTGCATTAATCCAGCAACAGTATAGCTTTCATTCAGACAGATGTACGCAGAAGCTGTACTCAAGGTGTTTAGCACTGCAGTGGTTTCTGATTTTGTAATTCAGAGCTGAGTTAATATCTTCTAAGCCTTTTACTCTCCAGTTCTCAAATTATTCATTTATTATGGGAAAATTTGATTCATTTTGTGAATTTCTGATAAAACAAAAAGTAGCTGTGAAGGTGGTCTTAGGGGGAAAATGTATCCAGATATGTCTGGAACTGGCCAGTTACTAACTTCTGTCAGATTTCACCCTAACTGGAGAGATCAGAAAGTGTTTGATAACCAGCCAAGGTAACCAGCCATTTTAAAACATAAATATTTTAAAATAAAAAATAAAATTCAATGAATTGTGACTGTTTGTATAAAACTGTAGCGATGCACCTAAGTAAAAAAATAGTGCTGTGCTCTGCTTGGCCAGTATTTTCAGTATATTTATGCTCAGAATATTTACTATATGTGATTGGTTTAATTGAAGGTACACTGAAAATGTCACTAACCATTGTCATGATGACGCACATGAATAGGCTAAACATCCAATTATTTCTTTGTCAGTTAATCCTCACTGACAAACTGCATTTGATTTTTTTTTTTCTTTTTTAATCTTTAAACTATTTGCATTTATTCTTCACTGCTTCACTTGATTCTCTCTCAAGCAGCCTCAGATTTGATTTGAACTTATTTTAGTTGTATCTCAGAGAGACAGGAACAGTGACCAAAGCTAATGAAAAGTAACATTGGAAAAAAACTAGTTTCAAATAACATTGGTAACAACTACAAACCCCAGTACAGATATTCTTGTTTCATTTTAAAGAAGTTTTTCATTCTCTTTCTTATGTTGGTTCAGTGCTTATAGCGTCAAAGGCCAGTCTGAGTGGGGCCCTGGGCAACCTGATCTGGTGCTTGATCTAGGGGTTGGCAGTTCTGCGCATGGCAGAGGGTTGGAACTTTGCGGTCCTTTCCAACCAAACCCACTGTATGGATTCTGTGATTTATGAATTGCCACTTCAGATTATTCCAGGAGATAATGTTGGTGTAATTTGTTGAAGGTTGAAATTACTCCAGATCACATCTCCTGCTTTCACATCAACATTTTTAATGTCTTTTCTGAAATCTATCAGAGCATGTGACTTTGATAGAAATTGGAGGGGGGAACAAAAGAACTGCACCCTGAATTTACGCTTCATTTCTCCATTCACATGGATTCAGCTTCCAGAAGTTTGTTTAGCAGTATGCTTAATAGAGGCAGCAGAACTCTTGAGCATTAATGAGGTAGGGAAAGATAAATACACTTCATAATAAATTTATGTTACTATCCACTCAGAACAAATTTTAAGGAGGCAAATGAAAATTAAATATTTATAAATAAAATGAGCTGAATTGCAAAACAAATTTCAGTCTTTAAGAGGAAAGGGAAGCCTTCTGAAAGTTAAAATTGCTGTTACAGTAACTGGAAGGCTCAAATATTGCACAAGAGATTTAGACTGTCAGCAAATGAACAGTTTAGGGAAATGAACAATTGAGCAGGTCTATTTCCAGTAGACATAATAGACCACTAAATTACTTAAGAAGCTTATGCACTCAGGTTAGGATGGCTACTAAGGTGTGTAATTTTTTTTGCATGTTGAGTAGATTATGTTAACGTTACTGAGCAGGAATATATTCTCTTACCCTTGCTCTTTGTTATCAACTTGTTCTTAGTATTACCTCTTGGTATTTGATATTCAGCTTGTTCCTGAGTCCTTCCCATGATAGCCAGATATTTTATTTTGGCAAAAATAACAACCATTTTAAAAAAAGTGTAATAAAGGTTTTAATTGACGCCCTTATGTCTGCATTTCAGAAACTGTTGTGTAGTTGAATTATGTTGATAATTTAAGCCTTTCTGCTTTGGATTGCTGAAAGGCAGACCTTTGCTTTCATAGAGATTAGGTTGAAAAACATTTGATATGGTGATTTTTAACCAAATGATGACTCTGTGCAGATCTTCACAGATCTTCACCTGTTGAATTATACATTCTGGAGGCATACTGCTTAGAGTATAGTTTCTATGTCCTTCATCAGAGGAAAACAGACTGAAGAAGCACTTCAGAGGAAATTAATTGCTTCTTTTCAGTTTTACCTTTTAGTAACATAATGAAAGATGTTTTTAAAACCATTTCTCTGCTAGGTAGCCTCAGTTTTGCTTTCCAAGAATTCTTCAAATCCGGCATTTCCTTGTTTTTCTCTTGAGTCATAGGAATATCCATGTCACCATTTGCCTATTAATTGTAAAGTCCTCCTCTTCCTCTGTCCTTTTGCTTCTGAGAAATGTCCTCTCTCTTCCCCTTTCATTCTCACTTTGAGTGTGTGTCAACATATCTTAATATCTCAGAGACTTCTGTGAACACTGGCTCCTTCTGTGTTTACATAGTGTCTCTGATCTGAATCTTCCTTCTACTGCACACTGCAAAAACAGGAAAAAAATGACAAAATAATGAAATATTCCACTTCTAAGTTTGCAAATCTGGATTGACTTCTGTTGCCAAAATATGTGGTAATACAAACATTTTCTGTGTATATATTGCTTACAGTAGCTTTTGTTTGAAAAACTATACTGCTTTTTATAAAGCTAAACCTTCCTGAATGAGATTTGAAAGAGGGAGAAGATGGATAGCTAAGAGTTTTTGTGTGCCATGAGTTGATTTCTGACATTAACATTGAGAGATGGATACTTCAGAAGACTGGAAGGATACACATTTTTTAACATTTAGTAACCTTATTTCTTGGATAAAGTATTTCTTCCATAATCCAGCGTAGTTAGCTGATCAAACATGCCTACTTGTCTGTAGTCACGGCAATGGACAACATCTTGGAACAGAAGGGAAAACAAACAATCTGACTAAAATGGGATTGTAAGATTAATTGCACAACATTTTATATGTGTGTCAGCTGGAGAGACAGAAAGAGGAAGAGGGAGATCTGAGGCTTACAGATGGGTGTTACCATGTAGACACGCTAGATTTCAGGGGCTGTTGTATGTGTGTACATATGAATGTGTAAATTGGAACTAATGCAATTAAGAAAGAGCACAAATATATATTAAAAGCAATACTGAAATTTAGGTTTCAGATATACATTTTAATATGCAGTACCAACACTATGTAAGTCTAGTGACAGGTGGAGATATCAAGGGGTGGAGAATGGACAGGGAAGACAGAAGTCAGGGCTGCAACCTGTCTGTAAAGGGTTCCAGGAGTCTTATACCAACATCTGACTTGATGCCTGTGTCACAGGCTGTGGTCACAGTCCTTCAGTGTGCTTGAAGGCCTCATACTTGCGTTTTACATACCTCAGCATCCTCAGCTTTCATAAGGCCTATATGGCCTTATATGGCCATACTTATTTACTCAGGCTTATTTTATATGTGTTTTTTGACTCATACTGGGTTTTCTGTTTCTGAAAGAGAGTTGTGTAGAGCACTTTTGGTTCATTTTCAGCTGAATCTGTTCCCTGATCCCATAGAATGTGAACATACAAGGTCTTACAGGGCTGTGTATACGGTAGGACACGATTATCCTCTGCAGCAGCCTGAGCTTAAGTGTACTTGAGGTGCCAGAGGCTTGACCTGGGCTAATGTGGAATTGTCTACAGGGAATGCTTATTTGTCTCCACTCACCTGAAGGAAAGTCTTGATAACTTACTGAGAATACACTTGATTCTTAAAACAAAATGATGAATCCTGCCCCCAGATTGTCTGTTTTAATAAGAAATAAGAATCTGCTTTTACTACCCCATCTGCTGATGAATTTAACTGGTTGCCTACAACTTTGTTCCATAAACTAACACTGCTGCATTTTCTTAGCTACAAGAATAAAAAGGAATTCAATGCAGTCAACCTGTGGAGATATTTAAATCATTTGGTGTTTATCTTATGCAATTTGTTTCATTTCTTAAGAACTCATGTGCAAGCCAAATTAAAATTTTGTTTTTGTTTCAAAGAAACCTGAGAATGGGTTTGATTCTGCAACTGCTACCCATGTGAATCACACCATTGTGAAATGAAGAGTCAGAAAATTTATGTCAAACTTCATAATGGGCCTACAGCATGCTTCTCCTATATTGAAACCAGTGCTTTCAGTATTATTGTCTTTGGATTCAATGTGGGAAACACTATACAAAATTAGTTCAGTCTTTTCCGTGTGTCCCAACTATGTAGCTGTCCAGTATTTATAGCTTTGCTTATTTTCCTTTAGTCTCTTTTGTTCTTATTGCTTTTTCCATGTTGAACTCGGTCTAATTTTCTAGATGACATCTTTTTCCTTTTATTTTTCTCTAGAAACTTTTACAGATCTTCAAGATGTAGAAAGAAAATAGAAGGAAATGTTGTGTGCTTGTTTTCTGCAATATGTTTTCTTGAGACGAGGTTGAAAACATTGTTTTTTTCAGTATAAAATATCTTCTTTTTATCATTTTTGGAAGATGATAGTGCCTTGTCATATGATTAAAACAGGACTAAATAGTACTGTATTACAAGATGCCTTGGTGTTTTTTATGCTTCAAGCACCGTATGTATGTTATTCATGAATTAATGACAGGGATTGAGTTTCAACTCTGATTTACAAGCTTGTTCCAAGGAACAAAAAGAGAACAGAATGAGAAATTTTTTTCATGTGCACATGTCTTCTGGCCAATGCTTTTCTTTAACCATTGAGGTTTCTGTGTGTGCTTTGGCTCTCATTTTAATCTGCACATTCTGGAGAAACGAAGGAAAATACGGGCTTAGAGAAGCATATTTTTACCCGAAGACAGCTACTACAGATCTTCCAATTTTCATCATATTTAAAACCAAAGAGTTAGCAGTGAGCAATGAAATGAAATAATGGAATCTGTGAGATTAAATAATTTTTAATGTTGCAGTATGGTGAAGACTATGCCAAGGTACAAAGGGACTATTTGTTCTTAGTTTTTGTTTCTGATGTCATCTGCTATTAAATGCATCTCACCAACACATTATCTCCATATCAGAAGACTTTCCAAATGCCTGTGCCACATGTGATGCTACTGATTCAAATCTTTCTTGTATGATATAAAGTTGTGCTGGTCATGCAAAGAGCGACTCATCTACAAGACCTGAACTCTTGATCATCTTGTTCACTGTCAGCAGGTATAATTTCTTTCAGACATTTTGACACTGCTATTTAGACTAAATTGCTTCATGCATGCAAAGTGGTATAGATTCAATTGGAGCTAAAATGTATATAAGACTGTTAAGTGGAAGAAAGAATAGAAAAATGGTCTTTTAGAATTTTCTTATATCTTCTACTATCAAAGAAATATCTATCTCATTTATTTTATGCCTTCTGAAAGAGTTAGACTGTTGAATCTTATAGCACAATACCAGTTTGATATTTGAATGTGTGATCATTGAAATGTAAGACTGTCATTCTAATGTTATTTTTCTCTCAGTGAGAAGGTAAAGAAACAGCTATAGTTACCATAATTTTTCCAGAATTTTTCTGGTTTCATTGCATCTATGAAGCTACAGCTACATTTTAAAGTCTAGGTTTCTGATACCATCTTCTTGTTTGTCTGTAACGTTTTAACAGCCATTATTTATATAATCTTTCTGTATCCAATTGTAGGAAAGGCTGTGAGACCTGCAGCTGTTCAGCCTGTTGAAGAGAAGACTGAGAGAGGATCTTATAAATGCTAATAAATATGTAAAAGGTGGTTGTCAAATGATGGGACCAGACTCCTGTTCAGTTGTGCCCAGCAACAGGACAAGAAGCAATGAGCATTAACTGGAACAAGTGCCATCTGAACATGAGGAAGAACTTTTTTACTTTGAGAGTGACAGTGCAGTGGAACAGGCTGTCCAGAGAGGCTATAAAGTCTCCTTTCTAGGGATATTCAAAGCCCATCTAGACACTTTCCTGGGTAACTTACTGTAGGGAGCCTGCTCTAGCATTGGTCTTGATGATCTAGGGGTATTGGTCTTGGTGATCACCAGTGGTCTCTTCCTACAGTTCAGTGATTTTGTAAAATACCATTAAAAAAATTGCATTTGGAAGCCTAGTTTTACTGAAGTCGATAGCAACTACGAGAGTTATCTGCAGAGGGATGAAAATCTGAATGTCAGCATCCTCTTGGAATGGAATTGTCTTGTACAAAAAAAATCCCAAAATAACTAACAAAACCAAAACTAACCCCGCCCCCCCTCAAAAAACCTCCAAATGCAAAAGCCAGCAGCTTGAAATTCTTCTGAATGCTTTTTACTAGCACAAAATCAGAAGTGGAACATAAAGATAACAGTTTAGTCTGGGTCTAGACCTCATTCTAGAAATATATTTAATCCTCTTAAAGCTGTATTGCAGCATTATTAATATATAATTCTCTTGTTTATAAACCATTCTGGCACATAATAAATATAGAGGGTGCTGCAGAGAAGTTTTTATTTTGGTTTGGTTTTAGAAACTTCTACCTTAAATTACATGGTTCATATATTTGATTGCCCTTGAACTGATTTATAATTATTGATCATAAATCTTTTGCACTGAATAAATGCTTTTCATGGCTGGTGACATTATTAGCAGGCACCAAGAAGAAAGTATTTTGCAAGATGCTTATACCTAGAAAAGCTAAATTCTTTCTTCTGTTCATTTTTAAATGCCATTTTGGAGGTGAGTGATACTGTTAGAAGAGCACTGTTTTACTCTAGAGAATCTGCTTTTGCAGAGGGATTGAAGTCAACGATTCCTTCCAACCCCTATGATTCTGGTGGTTTTGTGATTCTGCGTGACTATCTTATGATTCTACAAAATTTGCCTGGTTTTCTCTTCCATTCCTCCTTTGTCCCACTTTCATTTATACACTGAAGCATTCATAGCACAATATCTGCAGTTTTACACAATAACCTTGAATCTTCTCTCTGGTTGCCCTACAACCGTAATGTATGTTATGATGTAAGAAGAAAATCCACTCCTGCTTAAAGAGTGTTTCTAGCACATGTGGACTGCTAAAGAACCACAGAATTTCACCCCGAATGCAGATTGGTTTGGAATACTAGCTCTTAATGTTCTCTAAATAGCAGAATTGCACACAGGAAATTAATAAAAAATACTTTTTACAAGTATGAGCGTGTGTAGAGTCACTGAAAGTCATCTTGTATTTGTGTGGATTTCTTGTGGTCTGTTCAAAGTAGCTGCAATAAAATAGGCACTTCTATTTTCTGTTGAAGAAATTAAAGCTCACACAATTGTATCTCTGTGATTAAGTTTTATGGTTAAATTAAGTAGAAAATAAATAAAAAAGTGCAGACAAACTGAGTCATACCATTCTTCATGCAAATTGTACCCAAATATGTAGATAGTGCCATTGGACTATGCAGTGTGAGAAAGTGTTGTACAGATGATATTTTGAAATAATCGTGGAAT
Organism: Centrocercus urophasianus; assembly: GCF_019232065.1. Classification (NCBI taxonomy): domain Eukaryota; kingdom Metazoa; phylum Chordata; class Aves; order Galliformes; family Phasianidae; genus Centrocercus; species Centrocercus urophasianus. Next base: position 14,147,016 of record NW_024884811.1, read on the forward strand.
TTGTTCAAAGGGAATATTTTACCCTTTATTTCTGACCTAAATTAAATTATCCACACTGAGAGATGTATTACTCATTGTATTTTCTATGTAACCTTCTGTTGTGCTCACCTGTTTGTGACAGGAATTCCATACCAGCAATTTCTTCAGAGTTTACTCGTATTTCTCCACATTCTTCACAGGCATAAATACATATATATATATACCCAAACTGCCTCAAACCTGAAACTGGTTTCTGCAGGGCAAACACAGTCTTTAGGGCAGCGGATTGGAGAAATGTGTTGTATTGGTGTACTTTTAAATGGAATGTATATCAGTATTAATCAGTTACTAACAAGAATCCGTATAATGCTTGTATTGAAGAGTGAACAGTCTCCCTGGAACAGAAGAGTACCATTTCCTAATAGTTTTGGAACTGATCCTATATACTTAAAATACTACCTGGGCTGTGATCTATGAATTAAAAATACTTGCCTTTTTTTTTTTGTTTGTTTGTTTGTTTGTTTAGAGAGAAAAGATTTGGGATTTAAATTGCAATCCAGGGTCAAATTTTCTTACAGCAGAAGTGGATGGTAAAGTTTCCACTGATGCTGCGCAGCAGGATTAGGCCCAGAAAAATGAGAAAACTCTTGTCATGGCACCCAGCAGGTCTTTCAGCTGCGGTGCCACGCAGACCTCCGGTAGCTGCGTTGGTTCATGCCCTGTTTTGTTCATTGTATGGGGTGTCTGCTCAGACAAAGCTCAAAGAAGGGCTGGACTTAGAGATGAGATGTTCTCTCAGGCAGGAGCTCTACTCCGTAGATACCTGCCCAGTTTTCCTGAATCTAATAGTAATATACCAGATGGTGGAATACTTTCCAGACATTGCTGTTCCAAGCTAATAAAAAAAAATTGAGGACAGTAGTGTGTGGGGGGTGAAGCAAGTAGTTTGCAGTAAAGTATATCATAAGTATATATATGCAAATTAGAGGAATAAAAACACTTGCAGAAGCCACAGCAGTTAAATATTGTTCCTACTAACTTCTATGGCAAATTTCCCATTGACTCACTAGGGCCAGGAATTTACCCTGAAACAGAAACTGAGGTTGGAGTGGAGAAAGAGGTTAATTGGCAGTAGCTGTCCTTGTCAGCACTGAAAGTGTAAATGAATTTTCTAATGCATGCTTTTATCTGGAATATATGGTATGCTGTGGTAGCACACTGTGTGCCATATGCCTCACCCTTTCATGTTACTCCCCCTCATTTTTAATGACTCGTTCTGTATGTTAAGTGTGGAAATTATTCCAGCAGTGGGACTGGCACATTCTTTGCACAGCTGAACTGACACGTCTGAAGCTGCCTCTGGCTACTGTTTGTACACTGCCTTGCCTTTCTTTCATGGAGAATATGTTTTTGCCTAATTTTAGTCATGCAAATCCTGCAGAATGATGTTGTCATTATTAAGTCTTTGTGCAGTAGAAGGCGGCAGTCTGCCTTCCTGTCCAAATATGGCTTTTATGTTGTTGCCATGTGCTGTCTCTGACGTTACCTGAATGTCACACGCATTTCATTATGTGTGAACTGCCAAGTGCATTGGAACAAAAAAAGGCTTTCTGGATGAGATAAGAGTATATATCCATTTGGGACTCTCGTAACCACGGTGATAAAAAAATAATGATAGCTAATTGTATTTTATTTGATGTTCCCTCTGATGTAAAGGAAAAAATACCACCAAAAGTTAAGTAGTTTGGTTACCACCAAAAGCCACATTTAGTATGCCTATATAAGAAACAAACAAACAAACAAAAAACCAATAAAACCCCAAAGCAACACATTTATTTAAAGCAAAAGAAACCTAGCACTGTTCAGAGGATTACTGCAGGGCTGCATACTCAATTAACAATGTACATTGAAAATCTGTGGGATCTGAAACACAATCCTTCAAGGATATAAGCAGTTATATCCTTGAAGATTTCTCCTTGAATTTACATCTCAGATTACTCATTATGGAAGGTGAAAGTTGTATCTGTTTCATTCCAAAATTTAGAGAATAAAAGCCACAAGGTGAATTTTGCATCGAACTCTTTAATACTTTAGGTGTACACAATGCAATATGTTACTTTTCTGAATGCCTTCTTGGAGTTAGAGTACTTTTCTAAACCAAGTTCCTGATTTCCTGTCTGTATAACACTGTTAAGTCAGTTTTAAAACTTGCAGAAATGTCTTTCCTGAGACCTATGCCAGCACTTTGCTGTAATGCAGAGCTACTGATTTTCCCTCTCTGCTTTGCCCTTGTGAGGCCCTATTTGGAGTACTGAGTCCAGGTCTGGGGCTTGCAACGCTGAAAAGAAGTGGAGCTGTTGGAGTGGGCCCAGAGGAGGCCACAAAAATGGTCAGAGGCATGAAGCAGCTCTCCTATGAACAAAAGCTGAGGGAGCTGGGCTTGATCAGTCTGAAGATGAGAAAGCTCAGGGGAGGCCCCATTGTGGTCTTCCTGCAGTTAAAGGGAGCTTATAAGCAAGAGGGAAACAGACTTTCTACTCAGTCTGATAGTGATAGTACAAGGGGAAACAGGTTTAAACTAAAAGAGGGAAGGCTTAGATTAGATGCTAGAGGAAAAATTTTTCAGTGAGTGAACAGTGAGGAACTGACACAGGCTGTCCAGAGAAGTCGTGGGTCTCTTTTAGTGGAGACATTCAAGGCCAGGTTAGATGCGGCCTCAGACAGCCTGATCTTGTGGGTGGCAATCAACCCATGGCAGGCGAGGTTGAAGCTCAGTTGTCTTTAAGGTCTCTTCCAGCCCAAGGCATTCTCTGATGATTATATGATGATGATTTTTCGTCTCTTTCCTTTTCTGGGATCCCTGGATGTCTTGCATTTATACATTACACAGCACTCCTTTGTTTCTCTCACAGACACAGGGAAAGGGCCAGAGTAAGACTAGTTTTGTGGTTGGTATGGTTCAGCAAGCTGCAGTCAACTCTGGCCATTGCCAGGTAGCTAAGGAAATACAAGAAGTTGCTTGTAAAGTAGAAGGTAGTCTGCCTCCTAGGCTTACACCTTTCATCTACTTGGTTTACTGTTTCTTCCAAGTTTTCTTAACATCCAGTTGTTTTTATTTATCTTTCTTTTAATTACTTCATATTTGGAGGTCTCTATCTAGCAGTGTTCCCCAGGAGACAATACTGAGTCCAGTGTTATTTAACCTATTCATCAGTGATTTGCATGAAGAAGTAGAGTGCACTCACAACAGTTTTTCTTATGATTCAAAACTGGGAGGAGTGACTGACACACAAGATTGCCATGCTGCCATTCAGCAAGTCCTGGACAGGCTGGGGAGAGGGGCAGAGAGGAACCTCCTGAAATTAAACAAAATCAAGTGCAGGGTCCTTCATCCAGGGAGAAATAACCCAGGTGCACCAGTACAAGTTAGGGGCTGACCTTCTGGAATGGAGTTCAGCGAAGAAGAACCTGGATGTCCTGGTGGACATCAGGCTGGCCACGGGCAAGCAGTGTGCCCTGCTGGCCGAGAAGGTCAATGTTATCCTAGGGTGCACAGAAAGGAGAGTGGCCAGGAGGTCAAGTGAAGGGATCCTCCTGCTCTACTCTGTTCCAGTGAGGCCACACCTGAAGTACTGTGCAGAGACCTGGTCTCCCCAGTATAGGGGAGATACGGAGCTCCTTGGTCAAGTCCAGTAAAGGGCCACTAAAATGATGAAAAGCACCTCTGCTGTGAGGGAAGGCTGCGATAGCTGGGTCTGTTCGTCCTAGAGAAGACAAGCTCAGATGGTTCTGATCAAAGCATGTAAGTATCTAAAGGGAGGGTGCCAAGAGGGTGGAGCTATGCTCTTCTCAGTAACACCCAGCAAAAGAATGAAATGCAATGGGCACAAACTGGAACACAGAAAGTTCTGACTGAGCATGAGGAAAAGTTTCTCTTCTTTGAGGATAACAGAGCACAGGAATAAATTGTCCAATGATGTTGTGGTTTTTCCTTACCTGCAGGTGTTCAAAAGATGTCTGGACACAATGCCAAGTAGTACATTCTTGGAGACCCCGATTGAGTAGGAGAGTTGCACTTGATCATGTCCAGAGTTCCCTTCCAGCCTCAACCATCTTGTAATTTTGTGATTGTATCTAAGGTGAAAACAAACGCACAGATGTACTTGGCTTCAATGGCTTCAATGGCTTCAATGGCTTCAATTACCTCTATATACAGTGTATTAGATGTGAGTATTTCCTATCATTTTAAAATCTGTAATATTTTCATGTCAGTTAATGAACTTGTTCTTGTGTCTGAGAGGAGGCAAGGAGAAGGAAAACTTGTATTTGCTTTCTCCATAATTCATCAAGGAGAAAACTTGCTATTGACAGTCTGTTTCTTTCAGAAGCTGAGTAATTTTTTTTCATCTTTTCTGATTACTGCATATGAGGTTTCCAGCCCTTTGACTTTTCGTACAATATAGAATGGTTTAGGCTGGAAGGGACCTTTATGATCATCTCATTTTAACCCCCTGCTCTAGGCAGGGACACCTCTCACTAGACGGAGTTTCTGTTCTCTGATTTCTAGCAGTTCAGTAATGTCCTTTTAGAGACTGGGTAATCCAAAACATGCATAGCAGTCCACTTGAGACTCCACCACTGATTTATATCATGGCACTACAATACTTTCTGTATTATTCACCATCCTATTTCTTATCCTTCCATACATCACGTCTGCTTTTTTTTTTTTACCACAGCTCAGCATTGAGCTGAGGTCTTTAATGAGTTTTCTGCAGTGATACCAGACTCTTCCCAGCTTCACACATTTAATTTAGGATGATGAAAGTCTTCCTTTTTCTTCTGTCCAACCTGGGTTATTTTGTAAGTTCCAACATGGAGTTTCATTTGCCATTTTGGTGATTGCTGAGGTTTCTGTTGTAAACTTCTTACAGTCCTGTCTGGACTTGACCACTTTAAGTAACTTTGAAGCACCTGCAGTTTTTTCTTGCTTACTGTTCAGCCTTTGTGCCAGTTTTCTTTCAGGTATGTATATTTAAACAGTAACAAGTAACTTACTCTGTTCAGCTTTTTGAGTTAAAAAAAAAAAAGAAGAAGAAAGAAAAAAAGACCACTTATTGCTACTCCTTTCTTTTTTTATGTTATCAAACTTTGATTTATGGCAATTCTTTGTGGACCACATATTTTCTATTCTTTTTATTTAGTGTCATTTAGAAATTGACTTAGTCAGAAGCCTGATTTTTTTTTTTTTTGATTTTAATAAGCTGACAATCAGTTTACATGTTCTGTTCCCCATTGCTTTGTAACATGTGAACTTCAGACCAATCAAGTTGTTGCTGCATAGATCTACTTCTCTAATTACTACCCATTTCTCATCTTTTTCCATGGCAAAAAGAACTGTTGAATACTTGTAGCTGAGTATCAGAGTATGTGATAGTCATAGGAGTCAGAGAAAAGTGTGGTTATTATTATTATTCACACTGTTTACTTTTGAAGTCCTCTGATCATACATCTTGAGAAATTTGTTGCAGACCTTAAATTGTCCATACTGTTAGAAAATAGAATGTTTGATGTCTTTCCAATTATTTAAACCTAATCTCTGCTCCAGAAACATGAAACAGTTGCTTCTTTTCCTCTTCATGAAAAGCACTGAGGATTGACTATTTGCTCTCTTTTGCATTACCAAGGTATCTGTGCTTTAAGGTTTCATCTTCAGTCTTTCCTTCCTTAGCATAAACAATTTCCTCACAGATCATGCTATTTCTAATTCTTATTCTCCATGCTGTACCATTTCCAGTTAATACACAGGTTATGTAAATATGTGAAATCACTTGATTTTACAGACTGGATGCAACTGACATTTTTTCCAACACTGAGAAGAACCAAAATACTTTTTTCCTGGGAAATCACATAAAGCTTTTTTTTCAGAAAGACAGATTTGAGCACCAGAAAACAAAACCAGTTTGAGTGTTAAAGAGCGGGAAAATCCCAAGCCTTCTGTTTTTTCCACTGATGCTTCCAGTATTTATATTCCCTGATATCTGTAGTTCACTGACGTCTTTATCTCTTTCATTCCTAGGATTTTGTGAGGAAATCTCCCCCCATGCTTGCTGGGGAGAGATGACATGAGTAGCCTCAGCAAATTTTGGCTTTGTTTACTGTCATATCATTATTTTGTTAAGCATCCAAACATCCCAGCTTCCCAGCTGTGGCTTTCATTGTTAAAATATTGGTGAAGCACAATTCTGTGTAGTGTAAAAAACATTCTAAAAGAGAGTAAAAGAGCTTATCCCAGGCATTTTTTTTTTTTTTTTTTTTTTTTCCGAAACATCCTTTAGAGGATGAGGGTACGAAAAAGGAAGAGTATGGTTTTATTTTCTCACTGTAGATATTTTGCCTTCTTTGTTTTAGAAGGAATGAGTCGAAAAGAAAAATCTCTGGTATACATTCAGTTGTGAATTAAAGTTCACAAGTTCTTTAAAGCTGCTTAAAGTTCTTTAACTTTTTCTTGTAGATCAGGTTGCCTTCTATACTTTCATATAATAATGCAAGAAATATATGAAAACAATAGAAATGACTTTACAAATCCCATGTAATTGAATTTGCCTTTGAAGAGAAATGGGCATATTGTAGTATAGAAATCTTATTTTATTTCATAAATATTGGAAGGACAAGGATCGGTTTCTGGCTTCATAATTTTAAGTAACTTTTGGAATTTGCAGAAAATTTGGAAATTCTCTGTGTTAATTTGAATCCAAATATGCTAAAGTAGTCCCACAGTTGGAGTGTGCAGACTGCACGTATGAATACAGTCCTACCTGTAACGTCCACTACATTTTCGTAAGAGAGAAAGGGGATAGCAAAGAGGCAGAATTTGTTAAGTGGTGTCAGAGAAGTGGAGCCCATGGGAAATAGCTAAATGAAAGAAACAAAGTGAGAAGGCTGCTGTGATCCAGAGCAATAGAACACCCTGTGCATTGTTTTGCAGTACATCTGTGTCCAAAAGTGTTGTAAGTTCTTGTCAATGGTTTATGGGCTGGCTCGGCCCAATTCTATGACCAGCAGGGCAGAGGCATTTGTGAATCTGCAGAAGTCTCCAGAAAGGGGAAAGAGGGGACCCCAAATAATTAAAAACAGTGGCAACAATCTGAGAATCACAGAATCACAGAATCACCCGGGTTGGAAGGGACCTCAAGGATCATGTAGTTCCAACCCCCCTGCCTAGCAGGGCCACCAAACACACACATTCAGATCAGGTTGCCCAGGGCCCCGTCCAACCTGGCCTTAAACACGTCCAAGGACGGGGCATCCACAACCTCCCTGGGCAGCCCGTTCCAGGGCCTAACCACTCTCCTTGTAAAGAACTTCCCCCTAACATCCAACCTAAATCTTCCCTCCCTCAACTTGGATCCATTTCCCCTAGTCCTGCTGTTGTCAGCCCTTTTGAAGAGTTTACTCCCCTTGTGGGTGTAGGTTCCCTTCAGGTATTGGTAGGCTGCAATGAGGTCACCACGCAGCCTTCTCTTCTCCAGGCTGAACAAGCCCAGCTCCCTCAGCCTGTCCTCATAGGGGAGGTGCTCCAGCCCCCTGATCATCTTTGTTGCCCTCCTCTGGACCCTTTCCAAAATCTCAATGTCTTTCTTGTACTGAGGGCTCCACACCTGGACACAGTACTCCAGATGGGGCCTCACAAGAGCCGAGTAGAGAGGGACAATCACCTCCCTGTCCCTGCTGACCACCCCTCTCCTGATGGAGCCCAGGATCCCATTTGCCTTTCGAGCTGCCAGAGCGCACTGCTGGCTCATGTTCAGTCTCTCATCCATCAGGACCCCCAGGTCCTTCTCTGCCGAGCTGCTCTCAAGGACCACTCCTCCCAGCCTGTGCGGGTGCCTGGGGTTCTTCCAGCCCAAATGCAAAACCTTGCACTTTGCCATGTTGAACATCATCAGGTTCACCCAGGCCACCTTTCCAGCCTGTCGAGGTCCCTCTGAATGGCATCCCTTCCTTCCACCGTATCAACTGCACCACTCAGCTTGGTGTCGTCAGCAAACTTGCTGAGGGTGCACTCAATTCCCTCATCGATGTCATTAATAAAGATGTTAAAGAGCACCGGTCCCAAGGCAGACCCTAGGGGGACACCACTTGTTACCGGCCTCCACCTGGACATAGAGCCATTGACCACCACCCTCTGTCTGCGGCCTTTCAACCAATTGCTTATCCATCGGGTCGTCCACCCATCAAATCCACTTCCCTCCAATCTGGAGATGAGGATGTGGTGGGGGACCATGTCAAAGGCCTTGCTCAGGTCCAGGTAAATGACATCGGTCGCCTTCTCTTCGTCCACCAATGCCGTCACTCCATCATAGAAGGCCACAAGATTAGTTAGGCATGACCTTCCTTTGGTGAAGCCGTGCTGGCTGTCTCGGATCACATGCTCATTCTTTATGTGATCGAGCATGTTGTCCAGGAGGATCTGTTCCATGATCTTCCCAGGCACGGAGGTGAGACTCACTGGCCTGTAGTTCCCCGGGTCCTCCCTGCTCCCCTTCTTGTATATGGGATGACGTGACCCTTCCTCCAGTCATCCGGGACCTCACCTGACAGCCATGACTTCTCAAATATGATGGAGAGCGGCTCGGCAACCACCTCAGCCAGCTCCTTCAGGACCCTGGGATGCACGCCATCTGGCCCCATAGACTTGTATTCATTCAGTCTAAGGAGGCACTCTCGGACTTGCTCTGCCCTTACAGTGGGGAGGGATTTACCTCCTTGGTCCCCACATAGAGGTTTGGGGATGCAGGGCTCAGGGATGTGAAAAAGACTAGAATCCTGGCCACCAGTGAAGACCGAGGTGAAGAACTCATTCAGCACCTCAGCTTTCTCTTCATCTGCTGAAGCCAGTTCTCCTTTTAAATTTACCAAAGTAGGTACGCCCGTTTTGGCCTGTCTCTTCTGGCCAATGTACCTGTAGAAGGTTTTCTTATTGTTTTTCACGTCCCTTGCCAGAAGAAACAAACTAATTTACTAAATATAGAATTGGAATGCAAGATAACACACCGTAATACAATATCATTAGAATTGAAGCTAATAAATCAAATGTAATCAGAGAAAGATTGTCAGAAAGCTTAAGGCCTTGACCCTGGTGCGGAGGTGATGTGTGCAGTTGGGACGGACAGCAGGGAGGAGAGCTGAAAAAGGGACATCAGACAACCCCGAATAATTTAAAACAGTGGCAACAATCATAATGCATATATCCATATATGTAACATCAATTTCAAAATGTGACGTAGACTTTTTCTCTTAAAAAAAAATGGAACTTTCTGATCAGAAAGTGAAAGGGCAAGGTCTGGCGCTGAGGATGAACAGCAGAATAAAAAGTCAACTTTTAGGTAGTAAAATAATTCTCCTTCTTTAGAGATAAAAGTTTCTCTGCTCATTGGTATCTGTGCTAACATCCACTGTTATGCTAGAGTACTAGTAATGTGAGAGAGACCAAGAAATCTAGGTTAATTCAGATTATGTTCTAATAAGTACAGTAGGAGCTGGGTACATTGTGGAAGCAGTGGAGAGAACATATAGGAGGTAGCACTGGAGAAAATGATTGGGAGAGAAGCTAAGGAAGAGGCAGCCCTTGTGAGTATTCAGCTCTGTGAAGAAACAGTGTTTCTGAAATGCTGTAGTGGTGCTACAGTCTTTTGCACATAGAAGTTAAGTGGCACCAGAGGTGAATGGCAGGAATGAGGAGAAATTTGTTGCAAATCATGGATATGTTCGTGACTTTCTTTTTTGGGAGCACTAAGACCTTCAGGAGGGCAGGAGTATATCAGTTTTATAAAGTTGCTGAAGGGATGGTTGTAGCCTCATTTTTTGGCCCATAAATCATTTTATTTTAAACTACATTGCTGTCAGATTAATATTTTCCTTGTTTCCAAAGTGTAAGCTAGACATATTGTTAGCACAAACTGAGTATTCAATAGTTCTTGTACTTTTTTCAGATGGATGACAAAAAGATGACTGAAACTTACTGTGCCATGTTTGTGCAAAGGGTCACTGTCCCGGAAGGTGGATAGGCTTCTCTTGAGCTCTAAAGTGATTTTCTTCTGCATGACAAATGACAAACTCCTAGTAGAATTTCACTTGTCAGCTCATTCCTTATTTAAGCATCATTCATGTTTTAATACATACATAATGAGTATCTGTTTAGATTCCATAACTAAATTTTATTGTGTCAGTTTCATTTCTATTTGGTTCCAAAGAAACCAAGGAAAACTAGTGAGATGATTCTGTTTTAGTGTGTCAAGTTTCATCTACATATTAGCTTTGTAAATAGGTCTGGTTTATGGTAGATTAAATTGAAGAAAGTGTTTTGAACATACACCAAAAATATCATAGAATCACAGAATCACAGAATCACCAAAGTTGGAAAAGGCGTACAAGATCACCCAGTCCAACCATCCACACATCACCAATCGTTCCAATCGTACCAATCACTAAACCATGTCCCTCAACACAACATCCAAACATTCCTTGAACACCTCCATGGTTGGTGACTGCACCACCTCCCTGGGCAGCCCATTCCACTGCCTGACCACTCTTTCAGACGAGTAGTATTTCCTAATGTTCAGCCTGAATCTCCCCTGGTGCAGATTGAAGCCATTCCCTCCAGTCCTATCACCAGTTACACGAGAGAAGAGGCTGACCCCCAGCTCACTACAACCCATGTTTCCATGATGTCAATTAGGTCATAGCTTGCTTGCTGCACAATGGCTTCCAACTCTTCTTGTTTGTTACCTCTGCTGCCTGCGTTGATGTAGATGCACTTCAGCTGAACCTCTCGCCTCACCCCTACTCCCATTACCGCTCCCCCATGCTCATCTCTAGCGGGCCTGCTTTCATCCACTTCCCCTTTCATGTCTAGTTTAAACCCACTCTGCAGTCCTGCCAGCTCCTGGACAAGGATCTCTTTCCCCCTTTGAGACAGGTGATACCCATATGATGATGCTATTTAATTAAATTAATAAAAAATTAAAAGAAGAGTAATGAGTTATAAGGTTTATCACTATGTATACCCACATAGCTCTGGCACACACCTGCATTACAGTGTATAGGAGACCTCATGAGTGAGTGCATTCTCCATATCAGAATCAGATTCTTGTTTTCCCTATTGAAAGGAAACAGAGATCTGAGGGGTGTTTGGTGTCTCAAGTCTAAGGAAATAGAATTTCTTTTCATATCTACCAACTTCTATAAGCATTTGTTTTGACTGATTTCAGTAGATGTGCTTTAACCATGGCAAGAGAAATACGAGCCTTTAAATTTTTTGCAACAGTGTGAAGTCCCACTTGAGCCAAGCAATGAGGGTGGCTGCTTTGAGTGCCAACAAGCAATAGCAGACTTTTGGATAAAGCTTAAAAACAAATACGTTTTGTATGATACGTCTTGAAGATGTCTACTCCCCTGATGCTGTTATTGGTACAGTAGCATGAGCTTGTTTTTTGCCTCACTTTCATTTCTCTCACTTTTTTAAAGACATGCTGCCTTTGACTTACTTATTTAATATTTGAATCTTTTTATTTCGAGGAAATGCAACTTCTTATATGCTTATAGTGTGCAAGTTAGGGCCACCAGTGTTCTAAAAGTATCATCATAATGAAAGTTTTCAGTAGAGATCAATACAGATAAATGTCTCAAATGAGTTTTAAAATTTGCAGCATTGTTCTGTTCATATGTTCTACCATTTTCTCCTGAAAGAACTATTGGTATAGAAGAATTAGTTTTATCCTGTTAATCCATTGCATTACTGTGACATCTTAATCCAACATTCAAGCTAAGCCCGCTTACTGTGCAAATAGGAGAGCGGAAACAAACTTTGTTCTCTTCCTGTGAACAGCTATTGTTCAAGTAAAACTTGCACCACGTTGATTACCGTGGCCAGTAATAGGATGTGGATTCCTGAGTTAAGGACAAGATATTTACAGTTTTAAATACAGTTTAAATACTTTTCTTATGACTTTAATAGAGGAAAAGTTCACTCTTTATGAAATGTATTTTATGTAAAATCCTGGAAAAGTAACATTACAAGAGAGGTATCTAAATTTTTCTTTTTTTTTAATATGAAAAATAATATAAAAATAAATATGGAAATATTTATAAATATTTATAAATATTTATATAAATATAAAAGAAAAAATAATATTTGAAAACAGGCCAGAATTGAAATGGTAGTGGAACATCCATTTGTTTACAGTTCCAGTAGAGGAGATACTTTCCATAACATAAGTTCATGGATGTCCTTGTTTTTGTCATCAGAATTAAGAGAGGTGGTTAAGCATAAATCTTACAGAGCTGTATGTTAACACAGCTTCTAATGTGAAAGAAAACTCATAAGAAAGTATTTAAATTAATAGTGCTAAATATTAACTAGGTAAGAAATGGTATAGAGATATAAAAAATGCTTCTTGTGACTTAAAAAAATATTTTCTGTTAACATTTTTCATCAGATACTTCTTTGATGAACCACAACATGCCATAGTAGTTATTGCCACTTTTAGATTTACGTGCTATGATACAGTATGCATTTTCTAGCTAGTGTTACTGCAAAAGCACAGCTACCTGTGTGCAGTCACCTTTTTGCAAACGTGTTGGTGGCTCGAACATTAACAGCGATTAGATCTTATTAGGCATACTTGATCATTACCCTATGTAAGGCAAGTTGGGCTGCTATGGAATTTGTGGACTAAAACAGAACTGGAGGAAATCAGCTGCATCAATTAAACTTCTCAGTGGAATACTAGTGGATTCATTCTTCAGTGTGTAAAGCTCAAGACTGACCTTGTTAACAGGTGGTTTTTACTATATATATATAAGAAAGTAACCATAAGTACTGCTAACAAATCAGGAACATTTTTTTGTCCTTTGAAACGACAGCTTCTATTATTCGATGCTGCTGCTGCAGACCTTCTTCCACTGGACTTACTTAAACTTTTTTTTCTTTTAAATTTACAGTGTCACTTTATAGCAGATACAACAGATTTCAGTAGATATTCTGCAGCTTTTTAATATATGTGCATAAATATTTACATAAACTTCATGAAAATGAGAGTTTGGATACATGTACTAACTCTGAGCTGCAAACTGAGGATATGATGTAATACTGTATTGAGGATATTATATAATATCTTAAACAGTACCAGCTCCTGTAATATGACAGCTCTTTTTTTGATTTAAAAAAAAAAAAAAAAAAAAAAAAAAAGTATTTCAAAACTTTTAAGCACATTAATCTGATGTTTGTGGAAAAACTGTTCTAAGTCTTTTTGACAAAGCTCTGCAAAATTATACTGTGCATTTTTTCTTGTAATCTCATCAAGTTGGACACTAGATATATCCATGTACTAGTTTATAGGAAAAACAATGTGCCTGAAGGCCAAAAAATTTAATTTAAATTCCTGCTCATGACCCGTGCAGCCATAGGCTATAAGTGATGTGATATGTAGAGATATGTATAATCTAATATCTGTTAAGCCAATGAATATGTAGGCAGCTTGCTTTAATCAAATGAAGTGTGAGTAAATGTGCCTACTGAAAAAAAAAACAGCACAAATAATTCAGAATAAACTTTGACAGAAGCTGTTTATCAATGCTTTTAAAAGATGTGCTAGAACAATATTCTGAAAACTGTTGAAGAGCCTTATTCAAAGGAAGGGTCTTATTTCAATAGTTAACTTGCTCAGAGTTTCAGTCCTTATTTCTTTTATGAGTCAGCTGAAGCAAATTTCTGAGTGACTAGTTGCGTTGACTTCACTGGTACTGCTCAGATGCCTTAAGTTATTCCTGTGTTTGTAAAATCCTCTCGATGGAAATCTAAGTCATAAGCTCTGAGCTGTTACCAACAGCCTTGGGGTAACCATGATTCTCGTGGTAGTTAATGAACATCATTCCATTGGTTTCATTGGGTAATGCATTACAATCTAGCCACATGGGCTAAGATGGTTTGTTGGCCAAACAATTACTGTACAATCTAATTACTGTAGATATTTGCACAGGACTCAATGACCTTCAAAAAATAAAGACTCCTTCAGGAAATCTCATGGGCATTCACAACACTGCGATGACTCTCATCTCTCTATCTCGTGGTCATAGTCTTCGCTTGTATCTTAAATTAGAAATATTTCTTCAGCGCTTCCTATCTGTGACATGGATCTTTTTGTTTTCTTCATGTACTCCCCTTGCTGCCAAGCACACAGTTTGAGGTTCTTATGAAGTTAGCCTGTGTCCTGCATATCCACGTACAGCATGTTCCTCATGCAGTTGACTCATTTCTCATTGTAAAGATATATTTGTTCAGGTCTCTTGTGATGATCAATCTGTTCAACATCCCTTCTCTCAAGAACATTTTCATGGATAGGCTTACACAGGTAGGAATCTGGTAACTACTTACTTGGGAAGTTGGTTAAAACAGATTGGCTAGAGTGCAATCCCAATCAGGATACCCATTATCTGATCTTCAACCCTTCAGCCCTTCAGCCGGTATTAGGAAAAGGTGGTGTGATTTGAAATAATTTCAACTTTTAATGGTTACTTTTGAAAAGGACTTTTCAAATATCTGCTTGGAAAATTGCTTGGGAAATTGTGCATTGGCAGAATAGAGGTAAAAACCATTCACAGAAAATGTCATAGACAGCGAGAGACAATATTGTATATGTTAGTTTTGATCTCTTGAGTACTTACTAGCTTTATTTCAGGTCACAGAAATGAGTTTGGACTTCATCAAACTTCCTGCACAAAGCAAGACTATCACTAATGTTAGATGAGTTATGACTTCGACTGGTCAAGTCCAGAAACTCTGTGATGATTCCACAACATCTTTGGCTGCATGCTCTGGTGCTACTGTACAGCATATAAAATTAGTCTTCCTAGACCAAGTACTGTTCACAGTTGGAATTTTACCAAGTTTGAAAATATATCTCAGAGTAGAAAACTGTTCTATAATTCTCTGAACATTTTACTCTGGCATAAAACAACTACTTAAAGAAGTCCTGTCTTCTAGTTAGTCTCGCATTTTTTCTTGGTTAGCTAAAAAATAAAAGTGGTTTTTCATGCTGTCTATTTTGTAGAACCCTGAACTGTACACAATACTCAAGGTGAGGCCACACCAACACTAAATATTGCAGGAGAATCACTCCTGGCTGGCTGTGCTGTGCTCAATGTCCACCACAGTGTGGATTGCCCTCTTGGCTGCCTGGGCTCATGTTGAGCTGCTGTCACCAGTACCTCAAGGTCCCTCCCTGCTGACCTGCCCTCCAGCCAGTTGTCTCCCCACTGTGCCTGTACCTGGCATTTCAGTGCCCCAGGTTCAGCTTCCAATGGCTCTTCCATTGTTGAACTTCATACTATTGAGTATAGTCCAGTACTTCAAGATATCTAGATCCCACTGCAATGCCTCTCACCCTCTCAGAGAGTCAGCAGCACCTTGCAATTTAGGATCATTGGCAAAGTCACTGAAGTCTCGTTCCAGTTCTGCATTCAGATCACTGATAAAAATACTGAGCAGGACTGGTCACAGAACTGAGCACATGAGGAGCACCACTAGTGACTGGCTACCACTGAGATCTAGCACTGCTCACTACAAATCTTTGAGCTCTGCTATAAAGCCAGTTCATCACCTAATGTAGTGTGAACCTGTCACAGTGTGACAATCTGTCCAGAATGATGCTATGAGGGACAGTGTGAAAGTCCTTACTGAATTCCAGAAAGATTGCACCCACTACCTTGCCTTCATCCATTTAGCAGCTCATATCATAAAGGGAGATCAAATTACTAAGACAGGACTTTCCTTTGATGAATTCATGGTGACTATGCTTGAAAATAGTTTTGTTCTTTAACCGACTTTCAGGAACACCTACGCATAATTTTATCCATGAATTTTTTCAGGCATTGAGATTAGACTGACATGTCTGTAGTTTTCTTTGTCTTTTCTCAAGCCCTTTTTGTAGATGGATATGATACTAACTAGCTTCCAGTCAGAAATGACTGGACTCCATAGATTTTCACAACCTTTGCTAAATTGTTGAGCTGTGATGTCTGCTACTTCCATTAGCACTCTGGGCTGAACCGCATCAGACACCATAGATTTGTGAACATTTTGCTGATTCAGCTGTTCCCTTACAAATCAGGTGACCACTGGTGAAAAGTCATTTTTCTTCCAGTGATGGTCTTCTAAGTCTGAGGTCCAGGCAGCCCAAGATCTATTATTACTATTAAAAATGGAGGCAAAAAGAGCATTAAACACCTCTATCTTTTTCTCCCCGTTACTTGTTGAGGCAGCCATCTTCCTCAATACATTACAACATTGTTCTCTTCAAATTGGAAAGATGTGCATTTGATGAGTGAACTTTTTGGTGGACAAAGAACTGGCTGCAACACTGAGTCCAGAGAGTGGTGGTCAATTGCTCCATATATGGGTGGAGACCAGTGATGAGTGGTGTCCCCCAAGAGTCAGTGCTGGGATACCAATACTCTTTAATATCTTGAACAGTGACATTAACAATGGGGTTGAGTGCACCCTGAGCAAGTTTGCAGATGACACCAAGCTGTGGGATGTGGTTGGCATACCTGAGGAAGGGACGCTAACCAGCAGGACATAGACAGATTCATGAGGTGCAATAAAGCCAAATGCAAGGGTTGAGGCAACCCTCACTGACAATACAAGCTTGTGGATTAAATGGTTGAGCACAGCCCTGATGAAAAGGACCTTGGGGTATTGGTGAATGGTAAGCTTGACGTGAGCCAGCAGTATGCTTTCACAGCCCAGAAAGCCTACTGCATCTGGAGCTCCATAAAAAGCAGCAGGGCCAGTAGGGTGACAGAGGTGATCCTGTCCCTCTTCTCTCTGCTGGTGAGGCCTCACCTGGAGTACTGTGTTCAGATGTGGAGTCCTCAGTACAGGATAGATGTGGACATGATGGAGCACATCCAGAAGAGGGCCACAAAAATGATCCAAGGAGTGGAAGCCCACCTCTACGACATCAGGGTGAGCAAGCTGGGGAAGTTCAGCCTGGAGAAGAGAAGGCTCCAGGGAGAACTGAGCATGGCCTGCCAGTATTTAAAGATGTGAGAAAGAAGGGAACAGACTCTATAGCAAGATCTAATGTGACAGGACAAGGGGGAATAGTTTCAAACTAAAGGAGGTGAGATTTAGACTGGATATAGGGAAAAAGTCTTTTGCAGTAAGGGTTGTGAGGCACTGGAATAGGTTGCCCAGAGAAGTGGTGGTTGCTATTCTCTGGATTCCTGGACACTTTCAAGCCCAGGCTGGATCAGGATCTGAGCACCCTGATCTATCTGTGGTTACCCCTGTTCACTTGGACTTTAATGGTCCCTTCCAACTCTAAGGATTCTATAATTTTATGATTCTGTGATTGTTTAACTATCAGTGTTTTCTTTTGACCTCCTCTTGTTGCTGTCAAACTTTAAAAAGAGTTTTCTGTTGTCTGGCACCATGCTGGTCTGTGCCAACTCCAGCTGAGTTTTGGCTTTTCGCTTTTTCTCCCTGCAGAAGCAAACTTCCACACTCTGCTCTCCCTATGAAACCTGACCTTGAATAATAATAGTAATAATAATAATTATTATTATTATTTCAGCCTTCTCAAGGAGTTCCCTGTTCAGTCAGGCTGGTCTTCTGCTCTCCTTTCTTGTGGCACAGAAGGATTTCCTGCTTTGGAGCTTTTAAAATATCATTCTTGAAACACAATCAATTCTGGACAGTGAGGTGGATTGAGAACTGGGTGACTTGCAGTGCTCAGAGTATGTAATCAGTGGTGCAGAGGCCTCTAGCTATCAAGGCCTGTAGTTGACCTCTAGTTAGAAGCCTTTGCTCCCCAGGGGTAAGTACTGGGTACAATCTTGTTCAGCATCCTCATCAGTGACCTGGATGAAGGGGTAGAATGCACCTCAGCAAATTTGCTGACGATACAAGGCTGGGAGAAGTGGCTGACACACCAGAAGGCCGTGCTGCCATTCAGCAAGACCTGCACAGGATGGAGAGTTTGGAAGAGAGGAACCTGATGAGGTTCAACAAGGGCAAGTGCAGATTCCCACACCTTCAGAGGAATGCACCAGCCCCTCAGCCAGGGGCTGTGTGGAGAAGGACCTGTGTGTCCTCATAGATGTCAGGTTGGTCATGAGCTAGCAGTGTACCCTAGTAGCCAAGAAGGCTAATGGTGTCCTGGGGTGCATTAATACAAGTGTGGCCGGCAAGTTGAGGACAGTGATCCTCCTCATCTAATCTGCCCTGGTGAGGCCACATTTAGAATACTGTTTCCTTTTTTGGGCTCCTCAGTTCAAGAAAGACAGAGAACTTCTGGAGAGAGCTGAGCAGGTGACCACAAAGATGATGAGAGTCCTGGAGAACCTGCTTGCGAGGAAAGGCTTAGAGACTTGGGATTGCTCAGCCTGGAAAAGAAAAGACTGAGGAAATCTTACAAACATTTTAAAATATCTGAAAGGCAGGTGTCAGGAGCCAGGCTCTTTTCAGTGGTGCCAGTGACAAGATAAGGGATAACAGACACAAATTGGTACACAAGGAGCTCTATCTGAATAGATAGAGGACTTATTTGAGGGTGATGGAGCACTGGAACAAATTACCTGCAGAGACTGGGGAGTGCACTCTGGGAATGTTCAAAACTTGCCTGGACACTTTTCTGTGTAACCTACTGTAGGGAACCTGCTTTAGCACACGTTTTGGATGTGGTGATTTTCAGAGATTCCTTCCAACTCTAACGATATAGTGATTCTGTGATCCATTCCCTTAGTCCTTGCCAACAGACTCTCTACTACACTCCTAATAGAGAGGACCATACATTTTAATCTCTCACACAGTACAACACCTTCACCTCACCTGCCTTGCCTATTGCTCTTGAACAGTCTACAGTCCTCCATCCTAGCACTCCAGTCATGGAGCTAGTCTTATCAAGTCTTATCAATTCCAATGATATCATAACTTTGGGAATGGGCCAAAGCTTCCAGTTAGTCTGTTTTGTTCCTAATACTTTGTGTGTAGGTATATAAGCATTTCAGACATATTCCTGAACCCATGGTGCTCCCTAGAACAGCACAAATGCTCCTCTGAGCCTTCCAACTTCCGACAGTGCTGTCCCATCCCTTGACATTACCTAACTTCCTAATAATATTCTTCCGAATAGACATTATTTTATTTTAATATTTTAAAGCTCTATCAATTGATCTCACTGTGTTATGGTCCAAGAGACACTTTCTCATTGAAATAGGTGGCAAAGTATTGTATTCACTTGTTCTAACATTAGCAAGTATTGGAAATATAGCGAAGTCAAAGTAATTACACAAAAGTCTTGACTTTTAAAAACAGCAATGTCAACAGCATAAATAAACTGTTTCAGAATCATTTTTATGCATCCAGTAGTTAATGTTTTTAACGACCACATGCAATGTACTATGTAGCCTTTTCCACTGATAAATAATGTTATCATATAGTAGGAGAGAATATCCTCCTCCGACCTTGATAAATTGATTTATAAACAAGGGAGAAAAATTTCAGATATCCTTACAATGAATATCTGTTTTCTTATATTTTGTTCTTAAATTCATTATTATTGACAGATCTGAATTCAGGAAACAGTATTTCAACTGAAAGAAATGTCCCTTGGCAATATTTGATATCTCAGAGAGATAGTGGGTATAAGGCGTTTCAAAGAGAATTTTAAAGAGTGCAAGCATTACAAACCAAAATATGGAAGCTTTGTTGATGAGGTAGCTCCTTTTTTTTTCCTTTCATTTATATTTGTGGTGTAGAAGGCACTGTGCTCTCTGCATTTGGTTTCTGGGAGAAATGACAATAGTGCCCTTCAATTGATTATGATATGCATTTTTACTCACTGTGAAAGAGTAGAGCCTTTCTTATTGGATGAGTTGTTGGATCTGTAGTGCTGTCTCTGCTGCACTGTAGATCTTTGTTTCTATTATTATTTGTATTATTACTATTCTAGAATTATTACAGATCAATTCTTTCTATTATTCAAAATTAGATGGTAGTTTCTGTAACTGGTTATGTTTAATCATATGATCCAAATCTAACTGAATCCAAGAGAGAAATTTAATTCATTTCTAGGGGTCTATTGCTGTAAGTTCACTGTATGAGAACATATGTTTCCAAGAATAAAGTTTAACTGAGTGTCCACTTCAGGCATGGCATTTTGAAGGCCTTAATTCAATTTCTTAATCATGCAGCAAAGTGGACTGCATACTTCAGATAAACTTGGAGAAAATTTTTCCTTTTAAAATGAATTTATATTCCACTGTAAAATTCATAATTTTTAATATTTAAAGTAGAATAACACACTAATCTCATCCTACTCCCTGAAGTAGTCTATCTGCATTAGCACAATAGATTGTGTTGCGCAGAAAAATAAAATAACATCAAGATACTAGAAGAACTTCTGTTAGTTTACAGTAAAAGCTGGCAATATTTAGACTTTCATGCTATACAAAGACTGTTTCATGGCTATCTATTTGTCATTATACTGGACCTTGTTTGATATCTGCAGTCTATTACAGACGGTACTGTTGATTTCCATAGATTGGAAGTTCACCTAATATTGCTGTCCCATGGCTATTTCTAACCGTGTAAAAATTCTGCTAAAACAGCTGAGGCTGTGTTAGTTCTAGACAGTATTATCTCTATGAGCTTCTTGAAACTAAGTGCCTCTTCATTTTAGCAAGTAAAAACTTCAGAAACATAGACAGTGTTTTAGTAAATGAGTATCACTGCCTTTAAAAATTAACTTTTAGTTAACTATTAACCTTAACTAAGGGGAAGGCATTCATTGAACACACTGCCTTCGTTATTATCATAGAACATATTCTATAATAACTTATGAACTCTTAAGTTATACAAAGCTAGGATAACTGGGGAATTCTCTGACTCAAGGCTTGGCTCTGCATTCGTAATTGATGAAGAATGGCTTTAAATGCGCACTTCTGAAGATACTGAACTGTAGAAATTTGTCTGTAACTACAATGGTATATAAAGATAAACATATTTTCAAGAACTTAAGTACTTATGTTTACTTTCCTGCTATTTTCAGAAATGAGGAATATCCTATAAAGATGATGCAGTTGACGAAAGTCTAAGTTCAGTCCCAGCAGAGAAATGTACTTCAGTGAGTAGAATGATGTCGATTACAAAGACTTATTGTAGAATCATAAAATGGCCTGGGTTGAAAAAGATGTGAAAGATCATCTAGTTTCAACCCCCCTGCTATGTGCAGGGTCACCAACCACCAGACCAGGCTGCCCAGAGCCACATCCAGCCTGGCCTTGAATGCTTCCAGGGATGGGGCATCCACAATCTCCTTGGGCATCCTATTCCAGTGCGTCACCATTCCCTAAAGTGTGAAGGAAGGAAAAGTGTGAAAAACTTGCTCCTAATATCTAACTTCGATCTCGCATCTTAGTTTAAAATCATTCCCCCTTGTCCTATCACTATCAACCCATGTAAGCATTCATTCCTCTTCCTGTTTATATGCTTCCATCAAGTATCGGAAGGCCACAGTGAGATCTCCCAAGAGCCTTCTCTTCTCCTAGTTCCCTCAATCTTTCTTCATAGGAGACGTGCTCCAGCCCTCTGATCATCTCAGTGGCCCTGCTCTAGACCCGTTCTTCCAAGAGCTTTATGTCTTTCTTCTGCTGGGGCTCCTGGCCTAAACACACTACTCCACATGGGACCTCATAAGATCTGAGTAGAGGGGGATAATCACCTCTCTCTCCTGCTCTCCACCACTTTTTTAATGCGGCTCAGGATATAGCTGGCGTTCTGGGCTGCTGGTTACGCCCAGCTTCTCGTTCACAGCCGAAATGCAACACCTTGCACTTATTGAAACTCATTAGGTTCACATGGGCCCACTTCCCCATCTTGTCCATCACCTCTGGATGGCTTCCTTTCCTTCCAGTGTATTGACTGAACTGCTCAGCTTGGTGTTATCTACAGATTTGCTGATAATGCACTTGATGTCATCATCTATATCATTGATAAAGATGTTGAAGAACACTAGTTCCAAGATTGACCCTTGGGGACACCGCTTAGGACCAGCCTCCAACAGACATGGAATGCTTTGACATCACAACCCTTTGCTTGAGCCCAGTCAACAGATTCTTAATCCATCAAACAATCCATCCTTCAAATCCACACTTCTCCAATTTGAAGAGAAGGAAGATTCCATGATAATATGATATGATATGATATGATATGATATGATATGATATGATATGATATGTGAGGGACCATGTCAAAAGCTTTGCAGAAGTCCAAGTAGATGACATCCATTGCCTTTCTCCTGTCCACTGATACCGTCATTCTATCGTAGATGGCAACCAGATTGTTCACACAAGATCTGCCCCTGGTGAAGCCATGCTGGCTGTGTCGGATCAGACTTAGTGCATTAGAACTCTTTGAAGGTCACACCGGCAAGCTGTGACTTATGCATAAAGGGCTGTGACTTTGTTCTTTGTGCTTGTAGATTACAAAGGTAGTACACTTTTGCACCATTTTTTTCCAGATGCTACAAAGGTGTTCCACTTCTGATAGACTTAAATGAAAATAAAAAATAGAAAGAAATATTCTTCACTCAATTTTCTGGCTTCTTATGTTGAGAAGCTAGCTACCTTAGAATTTTGAACTGGTGGGAGGGTAGTATTGTAAGACGAGAGAGAAAGTGATTGAACGCCAAGCCACAAATAACTGCAATGTAGTGATCCCTTAAGCCCTGCAGTTAAGAAAGAAAAAAACTCTCCTTGCTAAGAATTCAGAGAAGGCAAAGGAAATAAAATGGGTAAACCGCAAAATGGAAAACCCTTTCCAGACTATGATGTTCGAGTGACGCAAGCTGAGAAAGGTGCTGCGGCACAACTGTACTCTCTGGAGACCAGACAATAGTCATTTCTATAGGAGAAAAACCACATGAAGACAGTGAGTAAGGGAAATTTTAATACTGAAGTAGACTGAAAAGATTGCAAATGCAAACTGTTTTCGGAAAGCATTTCTATGTCTGAGTGGAAAACAATGAGACCTTACCCACAGCTGAAATGACGATAGACCATGTACTGGCATTCTGCTAAGAAGCTGAAAAAGTAAAGTAAAAAAAGAGGAGGGGAAAAATATGTAATGCTGTAGAAGATAAACAAACAAACAAACAGAGTGCTTGAGTGAAAGCAGAATGGTAGCAGAGGAAGTTTAATGAATATATTCACAATGGACATGAGTAAATGGAAGGCAGGAGCTGTTTCTTATAATGAAAAATTCAGTCCAGGATCAATTTTCTATGGGCGGAAGTCCCAGAGCCTCTATCAGCAGTTGAGAAGGTTTAGCCTCCATTAAAAAGTGATTTGTATTTAATCCAAAGATTTATCTTGTTTAAAGTCATTCATATTTTCTTTTCTTGATCAAGAGACATATGCTTGTGTTAGGTAGTCTGAATCACAGAGATATGAAGAGAAATGTTGGAGTCAATATTTTTCCATTTGTCTTTAGAGAAAACATCTTTCATAAATGTTAAAAAAATTTTGAACAGGAATATTATAGGACAACACTGGACCTTAGAATGCTTTGGTTTGGAATGGACCTTCAAGATCATCTAGTTTCAATCCCCAGTTTGCTCAATGTCCAATCCAGTCTGGCCTTGAATTCTTCCTGTGAGAGTGCATTGACAGCCTCACTTGGCAACCTGTTCCAGTGTCTCACCACCATCATAGCAAAGAATTTCTTTACTATCTAGTCTAGTCTACATCTACCCTCGTTCAGTTTAAAATTGTTTCCTACTGTCCTATTGCTACCCACCCTTACGGATGATAAGTCATTCTATTATCTAGACTCCAATGAAGAATTTAATGTGTTAACACTATATTTTTTACCAAAATAATGTTGAGATGGGAACTAGACTCATCTACTTCCCAAGTTGTCAGTTTGATTTGAGATTCCAGTCTCAAATGTATAAAACGTATTACTTATTAAAACCTTCTTCATTTGTAAGTTACTATGCTATAATTTACAAAAAGTACACTTTCTGTGCTTTCTTATTTTTGTGGTCAAATGTCCAGATGAAGGCCACTCATGAGCGGTATTCATTGCTGTTCTGTACTCTTCAGTATCTTTATTAATGACATAGACAGAGCAATGGAGTACATCAACAAGCTTGTGGATGAACCCAAGCTGAGTGGTACAGCTGATACAAAAGAAGGAAGGATGGACACCCAGGCAGACCTGGACAGGATTGAAAAGTAAGCACATGTGGACCAAATGAGATTTAACAAGGTGAAATGCAAGGTGTTGCACTTGGATTGGGGAAATCCCCTATATGTGTACAGGCTGGGAGAATTACTTGAGATCAGCTCTTCTGAGAAGAAGTTGGGAGTTTCTGGTGGATGAAAGGCATGACATGAACCAGCAGTGTATGCTTGCAGCTCAGAAGGCTGGGGGACACCTGGGGGACACCACTAATGAAGTGCTTTCACCTGGATGTAGACCATCCAGGTGTAGACCACAACCCTCTGGCTGTAACCATCCAATAAATTCCTTGTCTGTGTATACTTTCAAATCCATGTCCCTCCAATTTAGAAACAAGAATGTGGTGCAGGACCATATCAAAACCTTTCCAATATTCCAGGTAGCTGATGTCAGTTACTCTTCTGTTTACCAGTGTAGTCACTCCAATATAGAAAGCTACCATAAAGATCAGGTATGATTTGCCTTCGGTGAAGATGCGCTAGCCTTTGTGCCTCAGCTCCTTGTTGTGCATGCACCTTTACATAACTTCCAGGAGGATCTACTCCATGATCTTCTCAGACACAGAAGCCAGGCTCACCAGCCTGTGGGTTCTTGGGTCTTCTTTTCTACCTTTCTTAAAATTGAGTGTGATGTTTCTCTTTTTCCAGTTACTGGAGTCTTCACCTGACAGCCATGACTTCTTGAACATTATGGAGGGTGTCTTGGTAAGTACATCAGCCAGTTCCTTCAGGACTCTGGGATGTATGTCATCTGGTCCCATAGACTTGTACACAGTTAGTGTACAAATCTGAGGAGATCTCAGACTGACTCTGCTCTTGCACTGGTAGGGATTTTTCTCCCTTGTCCCCCACCTAGAAATTCAAGAACACAGGAGGCTTGGGAAGCCTGACTGCCAGTGAAGACTGAGGAAAAGATCTCAGTGATTACCTCAGCTGTCTACATGTCTGTTGAAGCCAGTTCTCCCTTCTCATTGACCAGAGGGGCTTCATTATCCTTTGCCTGTCTCTTCTGATCAAGGTGCTTGTCAAATCTCTTCTTGCTATTTTTTTAACTCCATTGCTAAGTTCAATTTCAGTTAAGTCTGTGCCTTTGCTTTCCTAATACTCATTCTAAACATTTGAATGTCATCACTGTATTCTTCCCAAGCCACATGCCTCTGATTCCACTGCCTACTCATTTTCTTCTCATCACTCAGTTTGACCAGAGAGGGCAATGCTGGTTTTCTGCCTCCTCTGCTTAATTTGTTATACTGCTTGATAGAAAGCTCTTGTGCTCTCAGAAAAGCATCCTTACAGTCACAAATTCAAGTCAGTTCCCTTGTCCTCATGGACATCTTCTCTAGGATCTCATCCAATAATTCCTTACGCTGCTGAAAGTTAGTTTTTCTGAAGTTTAGGGTTCTGACTTTGCTCTTTGTTGGGCCCACGTTTCACAAGATCACAAACATAACCAGGGCACGGTTGTTACAGCTCAAACAGCTTCCGCTCTTAAACTCTATTGTGAGCTTGAAGCAGAATTACCTGGACGTGGCCTGAACCAATGATTAAGCACCAGGTATGAAGGCATGGCTAACTCAGGGAGCTCAGGTGCAAGCAATGCACCTGAGTGATCAGAAGGAGTGGAACCTGGAGTCACCCCTCCTCACGCTCATTTAAGGGTTAGCAGTCAAGGGAGCAGTATCTTTCTGGACAGAAATTGTCCTTGTCTTGGGCTGCTACTGGGTTTCATCAAAAGTGAGCCAATTTTTTTCCTCTTATCTGCTTTCTATTCTGCTTGTATCCCATTAGAAGACACTGTTACTGCCTTCTTTGCCATACAGAGCTCATCTGCACTGGTGTGCACTATATTCAGCAGTGATTCATTTCTGATTATTTTTTTGTAATACTTAGACCAGAAAGTTATCCTTGGTGAAGGATAGATAGAGAAGATAGAGAAGTCAGCATGTGTTAAAAAGTGACCAGCTGGTCATTCCACATGAAAGAGGAATGCTTTTATGCCACTGAAATGAGTTCACACAGTGAAACTTGATAAATAAATTAGAATAATGAAGCATTACATCACAAGCTGTAGTCTCAGTGCAGTCATGCACTCCAACAGAAATGTTCAAAGATTGTTGTGAGCTATGATGGCTGTATAGATTTTGTTTTCCCAAGAAAGCTCTAAGATCGGTATCTGTTTGTAGTGTATCTGTATTGTGTTGGCTGTTAAAATTCGAATATATATGTGAACAAATAAAAAAGCTTATGTAACAGTAGCTGGTGGTCTTTAACTTCCCTTGTATAAGTAGGTGAACTCAATACTACTAGTTATTCCAATCTCTTCCAATGGCTGTTTGTCCTGAAGAGAGCTAAGTGCTATTCAAAGCGTTTCTCTGATCACCATGTGAAGGAAAATAGGGAATGAGTTTGCTAATGGGTATTGCTATAAAGTGTCCAAAACAGGACTGTGCTGTAGATTACAAATCTCAAAGAGTTACACTCATTGATAAGTAATTTTATTTGTTAACAATCCTGTTACGTGCACAATCCCTCACAACATGAGGGGCCGGAAAGAAGACCTGAAGTAGATACAGTGCTTATAGGTGAGACCCTGATGTACGATCCTCAGATGAGTGAACACACTTGATTTAATGATGACCTTAATTGCATGCTCAACTCAAGATAAAAATGATGTCTCACAGTTTGTCTGTTAGGCTGCATAGCAATGCTAGGACTAATTATATGCTTAAATATGTTAATTCTAATTAAAGTGTGTAAGTACTTTGCTTTGCTGGATTTGAGACTAGACTTTCATGAGTTAAACGTTGAAGAGGTTAACTGATGATGATATGAACTGAAGGCTAGGTTACAAATAGAAGAGGATCAATTCAGTACATCTCAGAGAAAGGCAGGAATAAGGAATTACTGGCAAGTTCATATATAGCATTTTTTTTCTTATTTGATTAATTACCAGTTAATTTGCATATTTACCAAGTTATCACTAGCTTTATCAGCAGTAGTTTTTCTGCTAAGATCACCTGTCATACGCAGTTAGGTTATATATTAGTGCCCAGAGAAAGTAGAATATATTATTAATGCTAAAGATTAAACTCTGTTCTCACTTTTATTCAGCATATAATAACAAAGTGTTCTGTTCTATTGAACTCCTAGCAAAATAATTTGGTTAAATCAATAATTAACATGCTATAAAGAAATAGAATCAATCTTTTTTTCATAATTTTAAGTGTAATTAAATTTTTGCATCAATGACTTTAGTCAGAAATTTAATCTTGGTAAAGATACAAGGAACATGCTTTTGAACCATTAATTTGCATTTTTCTTGTCTGAAAAGAATGGAAAAGCAAATATTTGGCAGAAATAAGTATCAGAGAGAATTATGGAAATTTTAAATCTATTGACGTTGTATCTATTTCTTTTTCTGTACCCTGGCAGCCAAAGTTGTTTTAATTATGGGAAACTCAAAAAGGAGAAGATATATGTTAAAATAGAGTCCTAACTGATATTTGTTTCCATTATAGCAGAGAACATGTTTGGTGAGAAAAAAGTAACTGGTAATTAATTTTAAAACCTAACAGACCAAGGAATGCTACACTGCAAAGATGAGAAGCTACAATTAAAACTGGTCTTGGGGGAGTATAAGAAGGAAATCTTTCATTTCATTTTCTGATTGCACAAGGAATCCAAACTGTTAGGGGTTTTCAAAGGAGGGCAGCCAAAGGATTTCTGTGGAAAGCATGCAAGTCCTGTATTAAATTACTTGCCTTTCAGAGTGAAACTTGTAGAACTGTATAGAAAGAACAACTTTCATCTACATGATGCAGTATAAATAGAAAGGTACTTAAGTGAATTATAATTGAATCCACAGAAGGACTCCTGCTGACCTTTCAATGCTATGAATTTTAGATACAACGCTCCTGAAAAAAACATTTCCATTAGCTGATGTTCACTTATTTTTCACTGCTGTTTTTCACTATTGGCATAATATAAATAATATACAGGTATTAGAGATTCCTAACTTCTTTAACAACACAGTTTAATAAATGTTCTTGCTCAGCAACAAAGGTTCATTTTATTAATCAAAATCCAAAATGTTTTTTTTTTTTAACAGTGAATAGTCATTTGCAATTTTGTGAAGTTTTAATTTTGTCAGAAAATGTTTAGAAAAGAGACAGTTTACTTTAAATTCTCTTGAATCATGACTTTCAAGACAAAGACTCATTTATAGGCATTGTTATATTGAGACAATGGTCTATGTCTTTTGATTGCCTCTGTTTTTCCTTCTATAGACCTCTTGCAATAACTCTTATAAGAAATTTCACACCCATCTCACTTTTGTATAGCAACCTGTAGGCCTTAAGCAAAAATATCCCTCTGTGTTAAGTGTGCAGGGACCATAAGAGAATAGGAAGTTTCTCTTGTGAGATGCAGTTCAGCAGGGTAAAGTTTGTCAACTGAAAATAGTGCTTCTTACACAGTACACATACTGCTTGTCTACTCGTCTTATGGATATTACATATGCATACATAACATTCAAGACATGGATGCTGGATGGAGATGGACAATGTTCTGTCTATCCACAAAAGTAAGTCTGTGCACAGCTGTTTGTGTAAGTAGCTTCGAAAAACTTTGAAACCACAGAAGAGAAACAGTTTCAGAGATGGTAATGGTGATAGTAATAATATACGGATTACTTGCTCAGTTCCTTAAGTAGTTTGAAAAGAATATCTGGAATTTAATTTGGAGGCCTTCAGCTAGATTATTTAATTAGATCATCCAGTTCTATATGACTATTCTGTCTTGCACCATTCAGGGAAGCTTCTGTGTCAAATACATGGCATGCACGGCACATTATTTTTATGGCAGTCTTTATTTTTTCAGTAGATGAACATAATTATGTGAGGTAAGAAAAAGACTCTAATGAGGAAAGCAGAAACCTAATTCTTCCAGAACTCAGTGCTTGCCATGCAAGCTCTCCTCTTCTGTTCTTATTTCCAATGAGAAAACTGCCCATAATCTTGAAATTTTCTTTTCAGCAGTAAAATCTCCTCAGAAATGACTCTTGCTACTGTGTTATTTAGCCTTGAATTTTATTCTGTATCTTCTTACATTCACTTTTGTTTTGTTCTTACTTTATTCTTGCCAGAAATAAATCGGTTGAAAATCATTTAATCTCACATATTACTGATAGTCATATTTTAGGTTCTTGGTTCTCCACTCTGCTAGACATATTCTGCCATTTAAGTGATTCCTTCATGAATTAGGCACTTCAATGTCTCTAATGTTCAGTCAGTGTCTTAAATAACATTATGACTTCAATTAAACAACGTAGCAATTCTGAAATAAATATTTATTTTCTGGGCTTGTGAAGTTATGTTTTGTGTGTACATATTTCTCAGGTCTATATAGTAATTCAAAAGGAAAATACAACTTTTTTTTTTTTTAATCTTTCACTATTTTAATGCTGCTAGAAGCCACTTCTGAAAGTCAAAATCTCTCATTTCTGTACCCAGTGTCCGTGAACAGTGTCTTTCTTCATTTGACTTGGTAGTCTTATTTGGTTACAGACTCATTTGCCATGTTTCATTGGCTGAGAATGTAGAACATGGTTTTGACTGGACTAATTCCTGAACAGAGACACTGTTGCATAAAGCACCAGGGTATTACTCGGCTGTATCATCTGCTGACCTCACAGAGTAAGTCCCGAAGCAGTTCTGCTCTCCAGGTGGCAATGCATATGTTTTGGTTTTACATAGTTGGAAAACTCTTTGGGCACATCACTTCTGTCCTGGCAGAAGAAAGCAAGAAATGTAGTGTGAGACTTGGATAACTTCTGTCTGTGTGCAAGTGCACACATGCCCTTTTTCCCCTAAGGAAACAAGTGGAAGACTAGAAATGAATTTACATGTAACTGCAGCTGGTCTTTAACTGGAACTGATTTGAAATTCACTGAAGTTAGTTTTAGGACTCTTTGCCTACTGGGCTCTTGGTTAAGTGTTTGAGCATCCTTAGTGTGAATTTGTGTGTAACAGCACTCTAGTTCCTGACCTTCAGTGGCTACAGGAGATCACGGGGTTTAAGCCATGCTGTCATGTGTTTCTGAACTGCCCATTCAATTTCTTCTCTTTTATGTGTGTGCTATTTCTTCTTTTTCTGTAGTAAAGTCACACCTGGAATAAATATCAAAATATTTTTTACAATGGGCTGTTTTCCATCTTTTCTGCTTGCTTTATTCTTCATATTCTTGATTTATTAATTGAAAATTCAATGATAGCATTTTTCAATACCCATTAAAGTTCCCTTTATAGCCTCCAATGTCATTCTGAAATACTTCTGCATGCTGGAATTTAATCTGTTCTTCTTAGTTATCTTGTACTAAAATATCATTTAGTACAACTGCAATCTACTTGAGAGATTGAAAGAAATATTGTACACTATTATTTGCTACTTAACAAATCAGTTGACATCAATCAATGTAATAACAGTGAGACACAACATTATGGCCTGTCCTACCGGAAGGAAAATTTTGCATATCTTTATATGCTCTTTTAATGTTTCAACTGTCCATGTTTATACCTTTTTTTTTTTTCATAGATTTTATCGTTACTTATGCATTTAACCTAGAAATTGTACAGGAATGAGTATGTAGTTGATATCAGAAAGGATTTGTGGTTGCACAAACGTATAAGCATGCATTAGAGTTCTAGGACTGTCCTCTAGCTTTAGCTTACATGAAACATCCTAGGCAATGACAGCATAGGTAAGTGATATTGTTTAATTAAACTGGAGCTGTTTAATTTACAAGCACATGTGTTGAGTGTATGACCAAGCTCTTGTTTAACACCTGAATTCCACTCTGAGCTGTTTAAAATTTGTTCCATTAGCAGTGGATGATGGCATTTGACCTAGTCCTATCAGCACTGGAGACTTACCAGAAAAGTAATTATTAATTTACGTTAAACAGAATTATGGTCAGACTAACTCTGCCTCAACAGCAATAAAGAAAAGAAAGCAGCTTAAACTGCAGAATGCAGATCGAGGTAGGCTCCAAATAAAAAGAAAAAAAAAAAAAGAAAAGATTTCAAGGAAGAAAATTTCTGAAACAGTAATGATTTTCCCAGCCAAAATCTGGGCCATGCATTCAGCCAAAGGACAATGAAACAATACAGTGTATGAAGTTCTGGACAATATAAGCAAAGCATCTCTTTGAAATGACGTCAATCAGTATTTTGACATTGCAGAGATTTAAACCCCTATTCAGCACATGCCCTTCTTCAAGCCTGTGAGTCATACAAGTGAATTAGATTGAAATTAGGTATATTCTGAAGAAAACAGGTCAAGAACCCATCTCATTTTCACACTAATTATTATTATTTTTGTTACAATTTTTCTTTAAAAAAATGTTTACAGTTGACTATGGAAAATAGTGATACAGTATTTCAGTACAAAATTTCCTGCTTTCTACTAATTAGTGATGTATACATCCTTATATGTATATAACGTATATACAATACGTAACATACATACATCAAGATTATAGGTGCATGTTGCTGCTTTTCAATATTATTATTTGAATTTTTATTTTCTGTTAATTAAGGATAATATGTTTTCAAAATGTATTAAAAAATAACTTTATCCTCAAAAATATCCTCAGGGCACTTTACGCCCTGATCTGGAAGCCTGGAATGCTAAGTAGAATATACCACTGGTGATTCAGGTGGAGACGGTTAGAGAACTCCTCCATCTGGACATCACAACTCCATGGGACCAGATAGGCTCCATCCTATGGTGCTTAGGGATCTGACGGGGGTGACTGCCGAGCCACTCATGATTATCTACCAGTGCTCCTGGTTATCTGGAGAGGTCCCAGAGGACTGGAGGCTTGCCGATGTGACTCCCATCTACAAGAAGGGCAGTAAGGAGGATCTGGGGAACTGCAGGCCTGTCAGTCTGACCTTGGTACCAGGCAAAGTTACAGAGCAAATAATCTTGGGTGAGATTGCACAGCGTGTGTGCGGTGTCCAGGGAATCGGGCCCAGGCAGCACAGATTCATGAAAGGCAAGGTCGTGCTTGACCAACCTCATCTCCTTCTATGACTGGGTGACCAGACTGGTAGATGAGGGAAAGACTGTTGATATAGCCTACCTAGATTTCAGCAAAGCCTTCAACGTGGTCTCTCACAGTATTCTCCTGGGGAAACTGGCTGCCCATGGCCTGAACAGGTGTACTCTTCTTTGGGTAAGGAGCTGGCTAGAGAGCTATGCCAAACAGGCAGTGGTGAATGGAGCTAAGTCCAGCTGGTATCTCCCAGGGGTCAGTACTGAGGCCCATCTTAATAACTTTACTGATGATTTAGATGAAGGGATTGAGTGTACCCTCAGTAAGGTTGCATATGACACCAAGCTGGGAGGTGGTGTCCATCTGCCTGAGGGTAGAGAGGCCCTTCAGAGCTTGGCCACAGTAATCCCATGCAGTACTATAGGCTTGGGTCTGAGTGGCTGGATGACTGTGAAGAGGAAAGGGACCTGGAGGTGTTGATTGATGCTCGGCTGAACATGAGGCAGCAGCATGCCCAGGTGGCTAAGAGGGCCAACAGCATCCTGGTCTGCATTAGAAATAGTGTTTCCAGCAGGAGCAGGGAGGTGATCATCCCCCTCTACTCAGCACTGGTGAGGCCACACCTTGAGTATTGTGTTCAGTTTTGGGCCCCTCACTACAAAAAAGACATTGAGGCCCTGGAATGTGTCCAGAGAAGGGCAACAAAATTGCTGAGGGGTCTGGAGCACAAATCTTATGAGGAGCAGCTGAGGGAGCTGGGATTGTTCAGTCTGGAGAAGAGGAGGCTCAGGGGAGACCTCATTGCTCTCTATAACTTCCTGAAGGGAGGTTGTGGTGAAGAGGGGTTTGGCCTCTTCTCCCAGGCAACAAACAGGACCTGAGGAAATGGCCACAAGTTGTACCAGAGAAGGTTTAGGTTGGACATGAAGAAGAACTTTTTCTCTCAGAGAGTGGTCAGGCACTGCAATGGCTGCCCAGGGAGGTGGTGGAGTCGCCGTCCCTGGCAGTGTTCAAGAGCCATCTGGATGAGAAGCTGCAAGATATGGTTTAGTGTTTGTGGTAGCATGGTAATGGGAGGGCGGTTGGACTAGATGATCTTGCAGATTGTTTTCAACCTTGTGATTCTATCATTCTATGAATTTCTCTATCATGTCAGCCACATTCTCCCTAAGACTAGGAGCCCTGCAGAGTTGTTCTGCTACCAAAAAGTAGCTGCTGATCTGGAAACAGGTGGCTTCAGACACCCCTCTCTTACCGTGCATCCAGTACAACATGTGTACTAAATTTAGGTGGGTTCTTGGCTAGTCATTTTGATAACAACCAGAATTTACTTCAGAATGGGAAGGGTGGAAATGCTGATACAAGGGAAGTGCTGCTACTTTCCTCATACTTCTCTGTGGACTCCCAT
Source organism: Centrocercus urophasianus (assembly GCF_019232065.1). Lineage (NCBI taxonomy): Eukaryota > Metazoa > Chordata > Aves > Galliformes > Phasianidae > Centrocercus > Centrocercus urophasianus. The sequence continues at coordinate 14,180,765 of NW_024884811.1, forward strand.
AGCCTTCAGACAGTGGATTCTGATGTTGTTCAGAAGTTTTAACTTAGTTGCACTAGCAAGTCAACTATGAGGAATATTAACTTCATGAAATCAGTTTCAAACTAGAACCTTACTCCCAATGTGGAATGGTAGCTCTCAGATTCTTTTATTTTATTTTGTTTTGTTATTGATTCTACTGATGAATCTACTGTATCAGACTGGTGTCTTCAGATTTAGGTAGCAAGTACTTCTACTTTGTTTAAGTATTCATTACTTCTTTGCTTGTACCAGCTAGAAGATGCCTAGGGAGACATGATAGCATCCTTTAAGTATCTAAAGAAGAGCTATGAGAAAGAAGGGGACAGATTCTTTAGTAAGGTCTGTTGTGAAAAGATGAGGGAAAGTGGTTTGAAACTAAAACAGAGGAGTTTTAGAGTGAAAATAAGGAAGAAGATTTTTTTAGTAAGGGTAGTGAGACACTGGAGCAAGTAGCCCAGAGATGTAATGGGTGCCCTGTTCTTGGAGACATTCAAGGTCAGGCTGGACCAGGCTCTGAGCATCCTGATGTAGCTGTAGGTGTTCCTCTTCATTTCAGGGAGCCTGACTAGATAACTTTTCATAGTCCCTGCCATCTCAAACAATTCTATGTTTCTATGATCTGTTCTCTGTGTATCTCATGATCTGCCCTGCTGTATGATTTGATTGTCTTTAAAAGAACTATGTTGCTCTTTCTAGTTAGCCAGATGATGAAGGGCAGGGGGAAAATATAGCTTTGTAAACAAGTACTGCTAAGCTTGGATTTTTTTCTTCTTTATAATTCTATAGCTGTAAATTTGAGATGTGTTGATTTTTTTTTTCAAATTCTTGTCTGCTAACTACTGTGTGTCCTTGACCTCTTGGAATGCCACGTAGAACTGATCTTTTGTGTCACTGGTGGAGCAGTGCTTAAGAAGCAGGACAGAGGACAATTAAAATGACTTTGCATCCAGAAAAATGCTGTGGAATATAACATGAAATAGGAAAAGAATTCCCAATTGCAGAAAGGACTCAGATCTCATGGATTATCCACACAGGGGAATGACCTCTGCTGTGTGGGTATATATCTATGAATTTCTTCAGGAAGAGCCCAGTAGCTACGTTTACTGAGACACAGCTATTTCCCAATAATATATAGCAGTATAGTATAGTTGTATGCAGTAGTAGAGAAAGGTCCTTTGAATGGATTTGTGTGTAAATACCACCCAAGCAGCAGTGAAGTTCTCTTCAGAGAAGTTCTCTGTGTACTTGAACCACATATCTCCAACTTTGAAGCTAATACTTTTCTATGGAAGCGGTTAAAAGAAGGCTAAAACTTGAGAAGATTCCAACTTCCTTTGTTATCCCTGAAATTGTCAATGATTCCAACAAAATAAAACATTCCAAAATATATTTTCCCCATACTTTTGGCAGGGTAACACTGTTGTTGAAGCTCTGTTGAAAGTCTGGAAGACTGTGCAAATATTACACATAATTAAAGCAGCCACTTCTCTTTGTGACTGGTCCAGCAACCCAGTATGGTTTGTGCAATCTAGTATGGTGAGAGTTAACATGACACATCCAAGGAAACGTGAGATCAATCTCACAGCTAATAAAACAGAAGACTGTTGATCAAATAAAAACATCTGCAAATGTGACTTTTCTAGGCTCTGATTAAGCATGACACACATTAAGATTGAAAGGTTTGTAGGAACTAGACAATATGAATATTAAAAAGAATGTTCAGTGTGAGTAGAAGGCATAATTTGACTTCTGTCCCCCCCTCATTTTTTCATTCTGGACCTGGTAGATAGGACCAGATGAACTGCAGCATATGCAGCCTTCTTCCTTTCAGGCATCAATTCCTCAAAGCAGAACCTTGTAGGAGGGGGGAAGCTCTGTGGGTGAAGGCAATGAATTAGATCAATGGAGCTGCACCTTCTCCATTTAGAGAAGCTTTTACCTAGCTGAAATCTCAAGGAAACAATCCGCAGAATGCTTCCTGCCACACTTTTCTAATTTCTAACCTTTCCACAGGGAACTTCTAACAGCAGGCCATAACAATTAGGACTCAAAATTTGGCATGTGTAAGGCAGTATCAGATGAGATATAGGAGCAAAAGGGAGCTGATTTTCCTAAAGTATGTGTGCTTTACTTTATAGGAATAAGGACAGAGGAACTGATTTCTGCTCTGTGCATGGAAGAGACAATCTCTGTGCAGCAATATTGCCATTAAGTAGCTATTAGAAGAGGAGAGATAAAGGAGGCTTCAAGGAGGTGTGGTATAGTCTTGCTTCACACTTATGTTTTGGAATAATGACTTTAAAAAATGTTAAAGTTATTTGCAGCAGGCAGAAGTTATGCTTCTCCAGGGTTTTGGAAATGCTGTAGCTTCTGTCATCTGCTAGTAAAGAACAAAAGTAATACCCTTTAGTAGGGCCTCATAACCTACCAGCCCACCTGGAACTTCAATGATCATTTAAATAAAGAGAAAAAAAAAAAAGATTCAGGAACAAAAACAATTCTGATTTTTGTAGCCAAGCAACTAGGGTACCTATGTGGAAGAGATGGAATTGGACTTTGAGCTTTTTCCAAAGGAATTATTTTGAATTCTGCATGGTGTTTAGGAAAGTAATGTGGGAGGGATCATATGGACACAACATAGATTTTCTGACAGAAATGTTGTACTCCATTTACTAAAGCTTTCAGCAAAAAAAGAACTCCAACATCTCCTTCTGCAGTTTGGTTCAATACTTAATTGCCCCTGGTTTTAGAATGATTTTCCAAGAATTTAACTTAACTCTTTCTCCTTATGAACTATTTTTTGTTTTATCCATTTTGACCAATAGAAACATGCATGCTGTACCATTTGTTTTTGCAGCTACTTTGTATGCATTTAAAGATTTTATCAGCTTCAGTGGGATATGTTTCAGACTAAACAACACTAATTCTGTCCTTTCTCTCTTTCTCATACTTATTGCAGTCTACGGTTCTGATAACATTTTTGTGGGTTCTCTCTATTTAGTGCAGAGATTTTGAAGGGCTGTTCTCAGCACAGAATGCATCATTCCAGCAGACGATTGCCTAGTACTGGTACTAGAAAGCTATACATGTCACTTGAAGTCATTACCATGGATAAGCATCTGAGGATGGCATTTTTCTTTCTTTCTTTCTTTTTTTTTTTTTTCCCAAAGAGCACTACTTTGTTGACACATATTCTGCTTGTGATTCACTTTTATCTGTTCTTGGACAAAACACATAAACAAGTCTTATCCCTAAGGATTATCTTTGATGAGACAGTCTTATTTAATAAGTCTTCCACTTCAAGGCTTCAAAAGCTTATGATTCATGAGGAATCTTGACAGTATTTTGTTTCTGACTGAATGAAAAAGCCATTCTTCAATTAGCTCAGGTATGGAAGACAAATGCTGTTGCCATTATTTCGTCCTTGTATGCTACATTACCAGTCATCTTTTTTTTTCTGACAGTGAAAATTTATCAACCTGAATGCTATCCTTCCTAATTGAAGTATGTGCTAGTCAGAGGCTGAGTTCTGAAGTCAATCAGCATTCTTCAATCTTTCCTTTGTCTTGGAAAGTAGTGGACTATTGAAAACAAACGTATGTTTGTAGTCTAAACTTTTCATTTAGAATTTCTTCAGAGCTCACACTTTCCTTATACTAAGCAAGAAAAATGTGACCTAAGACCTTCTGCTTACCAGAATGGTACACGCTCAGGTTATTAGCAATTCAGATTCAAGATCTAGCAACAGCAAGCTCTATTATGGCATGGCTGAGCTTGCAGAGCTCAGATGGAAGTTGAGTGATATGAGTCTGTGTGTGGCTGTCATTCCTCAGTAAGGCTGCTGTAGCTCCTCAGACTCAGTAGCCACTCAGATCTAGCAAAGTGAGGTGTTGCAATGCTGAACACCACAGCACCTCACTCTAGGGAAATCTGCAGCTGTAGCTACAGAGCATCATGGGATTTGAATGACTAATGAAAGAAGAAAAATAAGAGATCCCATATATACTAATGGTTTGGTTATTCTGCCTCAGTGAAAGTGTGTTTAAATAGTCATTGAAATGGAGATGTGGAACTAAGTCTTGTTAGATCAATGAATGTTTAATTTGATCTTGAAGAAAGCAGAAAAAATTCAATGCAATTAGGGCAGCTGTGCCTTTATATTACCATGCTTAGAAAATTTATCTTGGCAGGGAAAATCAGTTCCTTTTAAGAAAAGACGGAAATTGAAACTGGTCTTACTCAGTTTTTGAACTCAGTAATTGAACCTGGTATTAGATGAGAGATTTAGCATGTGATAAAGAAGGAAATGTTGACTTTTCTTTCAGCTGCACTTACAAAATGTGAGGATCCAAAATGCATTTATTGCATGTTTCTCAGTAGTGAGACAGACAAGCTTATGAACTTTGCTTGGTACAGGCGTGAAATATATGCTTACTAATTTAGTATTTGTTGTGTCCCTGTAGTGGCCACAAGACACTGAGTATAGGAGAGAAATGTACAGAAAGAAGATGGGTAAATTTGATACATTATCATTTCATCATCCACCAAATTTGACTCTGCAGTGTAATTAATTGTTCTGTGAAGAACACAAGAATTGTTTATTCTGAACATGGTTCTTGCTAAATAGCTTTTATTATATTTCAGTATATTAGAAATTTCAGTATTAGTCTGGATTTTGGCGCATATTCATGTGTAGCACAGTAAGCTATGGAACAATACTGGTAGAGGACACGAGATTAGAACTCAGAGTCTGGAAATCATCACTTTGAGATTTAGGAAGCTCTAATGTAATTCAGTTGGTTTAGTTTAGTTTGTTTAGCTGTTTAGTTTTTTGGGGTAAATCCTTTTGAGTATCTAGACCCCAGACCACAAATAGATTTGATAAAAGGCACCCCGCTGTTTCTTTTTTTCTCATCTCATTTCTTAATCTGATGATACTAAACTAGGAGGAGCAGCTGACTCTCTGAGAGGATGAGAGACCTTGCAGTAGAATCTAGATACCTTGAAGCACTGGACAATCATAAACAGTTCAAAGTTCAACAATGGGAGTGTGAGGAGTTGCATCTGGGGTACGGAAATGCCACATAGAGGCACAGAGGGGAGACAACTGGCTGGAGAGCAGGTCAGCAGGAAGGGACCTTGAGGGGCTGGTGACAGCAGTGCAACACGAGCCCAGGCAGCAATCCACACTGTGGTGGACATTGAGCACAGCACAGCCAGCCAGGAGTGATTCTCCTGCTATATTTAATTTTGGTGTGGCCTCATCTTGACTATCATGCTCTACAATATAAAAAATATTTTAAGGTACTTGTGGAATACAGAAGAGAGCAAAAAAGCTGGTAACAGGGCTGGGAGGCATGTCCTGTGCGGAGAAGCTGAGGACACTGGGTTGTGCAGTCTGGAGAAGAGGTGAATGAGAGGCAATCTCACCACTCTCTGCATCTCTTGAGGAAGGGAAGCAAAGGGAGATGCCAGGCTTTGCTCACTGGGAATGGATGTCTGGAAGAGAAGGGTGAAAATTGCACCAGGGGAGTTGAAACTGGGCATCTGGTGATGGGACAACTTGTTCTGGATGACTTTGCTAAGAAACAGGAAGAGAGGAAGTTTATCAGGAATAGATGGCCTGGATTCACCAAGTGGAAATCATGTTCAACTAACCTAGTAGTTTTCTAAGTAATTTTCTATGAAGTCATCACTGGCTGGGTAGATGCGATAAGAGCAGTGGATACTGTGTATCTTAACTTCAACAGAACATTTGACACCATCTCCCACAACATCCTTGATATGAAACTTAGAAACTGTGGGATAGATGTGTGGATGGTGAGGTGGATGGAGAATTGTCTGGCTGGCAGAGATCATAGGATTGTAAGCAGCAGCACGGAGTCTGGGTGGAGGTCTGTAACCAGCTGTGTTCCCCAGAGGTCTGTGCTGGGTCCAGTCTCATGCAACATTTTCATCAGTGACCTGGATGAATGAATAAAGTCCATTCTCAGCAAGTTTGCTGATGATATAAAGATTGGAGCAGTGACTGACACACCAGAAGGCTGTGCTACCATTCAACAAGACCTGGGCAGACTGGAGAATTGGCAAGAGGGAAACTTGATGAGGTTTGACCAGAACAAGTATAGAGTCCTACACTGGGGGAAGAATAAATGTCAGTACAGGTTAGGAGCTGACTCACTGGAGAGAAACTCTGTGGACAAGGACCTGAGTATCCTGGTGGACAACAGGCTGGCCATGAGCCAGCAGTGTGCCCTTTTGTCAAAGACAGCCAGTGATATCTTAGGGTGCATTAATAAGATTGCTGAGGAAAGTGATTTTCCCCACCTGGCCTGCTCTGGTGAGGGCACATTTAGAGTACTCTGACCAGTTCTGGGACCAACAGTACAAAAAAAGACAGGTATCTGCTAGCAGAAGGCCGAAAAGATGATTAAGGGCATGGAGCATATCCCACATGAGGAAAAGCTGAGTAACCTGGGTCTATACAGCCCAGAGAAAAGAAGACTGCAAGAGGGATCCAACTGATGTTTATACATACCTGAAGGGAGATGGGAGGCAGGTGGATGAGGCCAGGCTTTCCTCAGAGCTATGTAGTTACAGGACAAGGAGCAATGACCTAAAACTTGAACGTGGGGAGCTCCAGACAAACATGCAGAAGAAATTGTTTATAGTAAAGATGATGGAGCAGTGGAACAGGCTTCCCAGAGTGATAGAGTCTCCTTCTATGGAGATATTCAAGACCTGCCTGGACACCTGCCTGGACACCTGCCTGTGCAACCTATTGTAGAATACCTGCTTTAGCAGGGGAGGGTTGGACTCAGTAATCTCTTGAAATCCCTTCCAACTGCTGTGATTCTCTGACTCTGTGATTTACAGAACATCCTCAGTTGGAAAGCACTCATAAGAGTTAGGCAGTCCAATATCTGACTCCACAAAGCACCACCCAAAATCCAGGCCCTATGTCTGAGATCATTGTCCTAACACTCCTGCCTTGGGCAGCCTGTTCCACGGCCACCATACTCTGACCTTTTCACTCCCCACCCCTCCCCTGACGCAGCTCCATGCCGTTCCCTCGGGCCCTGTCGCTGTCACAGAGAGCAGAACTCAGAGCTGCCCTCCGCTCCCTGTGAGGAGCTGCAGCCACCATAATGCCTCTCTTCAGCCTTTTCTGCTCTGGGCTGAACCAACTGAGGACCCTCAGCCACTCCTTACACACCTTGCCCTCCAGACCCTTCACCATCTTTGCAGTCCTCCTTGTTTTTTCCTCAGATGGTTTTATTTCCTTCATATATTGCAATGCCCAAAGCTGCACACAGTGCTTGACATGAGGCTGCACAGTGCAGGGCAGATCAGGAAATTTTTTTAATTTTTTTATTATGTTACTTTCCTGGTAAACATCAACTGGGAGACAAATAGTATTTTTAGTAATTGCCTGTTCAAATATAGAAAAACAAATCCAGGAAGCAATACTGGGAAGTAGGATATTGTATGAAAGGTTGTACTGTTAGTTATAGATTCTAATTCATTTTTTGATAGGAGATGCAAAACTAATATTTGTTCATTGAATGTATACCTTGTAGAGATGTCTCAATTATATATATTGTTTGTTTTAAAATAGTATGCAGAGATAAATTGTGTGTAATTACTACGATGTTAACTTAGAGGAGCTTCAATCTATTCTCTAGAATAGTTCTGTATTTATGGAGCCGTGTGGGTTCAAATACTGACTGAATTAATAAGAGGGGAAGTGATTTCTAAATCATGAGAATATTGCATGCTGTTTTAGTTTTTATTAGTATATAATCAACGAGTATAGAAGTATACAACTGACAAGTATACAGAGAAGTTAGGCTAGTCCTTAGAGAGCTGGAAAGATTATCATGTCAGAAAGGATAATTGGAAATGAATGAATCACAGGAATGGACTCCAAGAAGAGCAATCTCCAGAGAGAGATCCTTCCTCAGTGGCAGTCAGCCCTTAAATGGGGTCTAGGAGAGGTGCAGCCAGGCTGCACCCCTTCCATTCACACAGGTGAATTGTCTTCACCTGTGCTCCCACTGATGACTCAGTGCTTGCCTAAGGTGATCAACAGAGGTTCAGGCTGTGATTTAAGAGTTCTCATACAATTAGATATTTTTCTTTACTGAAGTCACAATTTTTAAAAAGTAAAATTCTATATAATTTTCTGTGTTGTCTCAGAAGACTAAAACTGTTGGTCACCTGTAGCATCTGAAGAACATTTAGTTAGTTCTAAAGTTAAGGAGTTACTGTAACTGCTTGATAAAACAGTTTAAAAGAGACAAGGGTGATAAAGCCATAGCAGAGCTGCAAGGAGACTTTTCTGCTGGGAATTATCTAGGAATATTCTGGCATAGAGCATTTTTGTTCTAGTAGGTAGGTCAAAGGAGATGAATTTGAAGTAAATGTACAGCAAGTCTTACCTGAAGTCTTTGCAAAGAGAAGTCTTGTTTTGCTGACCTGCTGAGCTCTGTGAAGGCCTCTATAAGCATAAAGGTGTAGGGTAAATCTTATTTTAATCTGCACTATAACTTACAAAAGATCTCAAGTTGTTAGCAGGTTGGACAAAAACTTTCACAGACTGAAAGATAGATAAAGCTAGAAAGCAAAGAGTTATTTAAGTGTAACCTTTGCTTCAGTCCTTCAATCTTTATTATTTAATGTATTTTGTACTTTGTGGACAAGTAGTTCTTTACGTATAGATTAAATCACAAAATGTGACTAGAATTTCAATTCTTGTCATTATGTTCAACTGATCTTGGCCCTGTCTTTAGGTACCACAGATACGTAAGTTCCATTCTCAGTAACCACCTGTGAACATCTTGATCACAAACATTTTGAGATGTATTTTTTTTTTTTTTAATTTTGAACATTTTAACTAAAGTAGAAAGTTTAATAAACTTTAAAGTGAAGTTAAAAGAAGACTGACGAGGGAAATGAAGGTTTTTTTCAATATGAATCTTCATATCTTCAAAATTACTCATTAATTTTCGAAGTATTCACATGACTTCAAGTAAGGTCTAATTCAGGTAGTCCTCACAAAGGCACCAGTAAAAAGACGCTTTGTACCCTCTTGCTCACTTAATTTTCTTTGTATCAAAATTTCTGTCTGACTTCCCCTAATTAGCTTGCATAAGTTCCCCCTAATTATCTGGGGAAACATAGTTACACTCATTTGAAGATACTGTCAGACCATAACTGTTACCCAAGTAAAGCTCTGCAAACAATACAGCTGCATCTCCTGCAACCCTACTAGTCGAGGACATGAAAGTGTTTCACTATTCAGGACACCAAGAACTCAGACAGTACTGGTCTTCTCTACATGAATCTCCTTTCCTATTAGAAAGTAGGTCCATAAATATCCAAGTCAACAAAAGACTATATGGACTGAAATCTTTAACTTTTGAAATTTTAGGGATAGAAATCATGGAAGTATGCTTAAGTATGCTGAAGAAACCCTCTTCTCAGTGGGTATACGTCTCAGAAAATTTTCCAATGATTTATTTTTCTTATGTCATAAGGTGCTAATATTTGCACCTTATAGGACTGTATTAAGAACTACAGAACAGGTTATTTCATGCACTAACTATTAACGTCTATTTATTGTTCAAAATCAAACTAAGACAGATTCAAACTCGGAATGTCTCTGAATAAGTACACAATCCTTTTATTTTTTATACAGCAATAAGACACAGATTGTATAAAATGAACAAACAAAATCAAAGCAAGAATTGACAACAAACGAACAAAAACTCCAGAAAAACCTTAATTTTCCCACACATGTGTCAGTAATTAATGTATACTTTGGCAACTGCTCTCCTTGCTTAACAACTCTAAAATGAGACATTCTGGATGTTTTGTCCAATAATCTCAGTGCTTGTCTACATTTTGGAAGTTGATAACTCTTATCAAAACATCACTGTGTTTATTCCAGTTTTCTTTGATGCAATTTCTTTAATCTTTTTGTTTTAGCTTTTAAGGGCTGATTTGGCTGAAGTCAGAGAGAGAAAAAAAAACAACCAAAGAAAAGCCCCCAAACAAAACATGTGAATTCATTTGAGCTACAATAAAAGTTGCACAACAGTGTTTGTTTTATATTTGGGGTTACAGAGAGTATAACCAATGGTTGTGTTGGGCCCTGATCCTGTAAATCCTTATACATGTGTATAGGGCTGTTGATGTCAATGGCTTTACTCAAGTAAGTAAGAGTTGTAGGATAATTTTCTAAATGGCTATAAGCTGAATATTACAGATTCTACAGTTTCTAGACAATTTTCGAGGCAGCTATATTGTTACATATTTAAATGTTCTGCAAATTCCCTCACTGTTAATTTCTTTCCATTCATAAAACTCTTAATGTTTCTATATGCTTTGATTTTTGCTTACTAAAACTTCTGATGCTTTGTTCAGTTTAAAATTCTTAAGCTTAAATAAAAGTCAAAATTGCCTTTGAAAGTATTTTATAAGTACTTTTTTTGTTTGCTTGTTTGTTTTTTGAGAGAGAAAAATGGAATAAAGCTTTTCATTATGGTACTGAAATAAAAATTTTGAATAAAAAATGTATTCTGGGATAACTGTATTATTAGGTAATATCTTTTATAAATGCAATATTAAAAAAACCTTGACTAACAAGAACAGAAGATGAAATAAAGAAAGGACTGCTACAAAATGATTCTACATTTTGCAATAATACTAATTTAAAGATGCTGTGGAAATCACTGTTTCTGGTAAGTAAAACTCTTATGAAATTCCTCCATTCTGCATTTATGTGGCTGGAAGGTGCTATATCTTAGCCTACTTATTCACATTTTTTACAGTTAATGTAATTTTTCCTTTTCTCAGCAAAATACATATCTATTCCTTCTATGTCTTTTGTATCTTTTATAATTAAGCTCCCTTTATTATAATTTTATTTCCAGAAAGATATGTGATACTGCCTAGTATTGGAAACTATTCTGCTTTTTTTTTCTTTTTTTCTTTTTCCCTTCAGCTCCCAGTGTTTTTGAAATACAGTCGCTTAGATTACAGCTTTAAAATACAGTCTTGAAGTATTTTACAAATTGAGACAGTCACCTTCATATGAATTCTCTAACTCTGACAAAGAAAATTTCTCACATTTAGATACCCTAACACTTTAGATAACCCTACAAACACTTGCAGTTGAAAGAAAACTTTTGTTGCTATAGCTTTTGAGTGTGTCGTTAGAGTCACTTGCCAATCTTTGAGGCATGACAGAACAAAATGAAATCCATGCTGTATCTGTTGATTCTTCTATGAAGTTTCAACAACAACAACAACAAAAAAGTAAATTTTTCTCAGGAAAGAATGTTGTTAATCAGAAACATCAGGCATGACCAATCATTACCAGGAAAGGGTTTAGGTGGAACCACAATGTGATGTTTATTCATACTAGAAAAAAAAAGTAAAAAACCCTCCAATTTATTTTGTTCTCTTGTTATCATTTTGATTGTATACGGTCTTCAATAACACCTTTCAGTACAATTCACACGAAGCTGTCATGACTTCTTGTCACTGCTTTGTAACTCTGAATTTGAGCAGAGCTTAGTCCTAAACTTCTAACGATGTAGGAAAGGTAGTAGGGAGAGATGTGCCTTCAGTAAGGTACCCTATACTGAATTTCTGCTTAACTGTTTTTTCTGTAAACCACTTTATCTGTTTCTTGGAAGTACTGAACTAAATGGCAAACATTAAATTATGATGTTTACTGTACTTTTGTAGATTATGTATACCTAGAGTACACAACGTGCTTTATAATTTCCTATGAGCAATATGTCATTCACTATTTGTTGATAGAAAGAGAGAGAAATTAAATACAACATTTACAGAAAGTAAGTGTTAAATAGGAAGCAATACTCTTTCCCACTTAACATACAACTGGCAATTTAGAGATGTGGCTGGGCATGTAATTCTTTCAGTAACTCGTGTAAATTTGAGCAAAGCTTTTCCTGCCCCCCCAACTTTCCTTTGCCTTATCTTTTGACACAGTCTTGAGAGCATGTGCACCTGCCAAAATGCGTTAACTTCATTTTGCTGTGGTATATTGGGTGTTGTTTTAACACATATAAACAATTATTGTACTTCATTGCTGTCCACAGTCACTTCATCTTCATTCAAGTGCATGCGTCCAGGATCCAAAGGGAAAAATAAATATGATCTGGTTTCTTATACTAATTAATTAATTAATTAATTAAAGCTAATTTTAAAAATTATAAAAGAAAAAAGACTATTAGTCTGCTATCAGTTAAAAGATTTATATATCTTTATTAATATATTGTTATACCATGTATTCTACTGAATTTTTATTTAGCTATCAGCCCGAAGACAGTCTCACGTCTTTCTGTTTCTCACTCTCTGAGGGCTATAAATTTGGGATATGTTTTCATTATAAACACAGTTAGAAGCAAATATGCATGATTCCTATGGTAATGTTTATAACAGATACATTTGTGTCATGGCACATGGAGAGGAACTGCATGAGTATTGAAATTTTTTCAACTCACTTCAGAGCTTTTCAGTGAACATCAACACTTAGATTGTATTTACTGCAGCCAACATTACTATTGCTTCATAAGGAAAGTGAAGTGGGCAGTGGGTCATTGTGAAACAAGGAGAGATTGTGTAGCCTTTACTTCATGAGAGGCCAGTACAATCTTTTGTTCCTATGGACAACTAGGTAGACAGATTGTCTATCACTCTTGGCCAGGAATTTCAGTGGAGAGCACAAAGAGTTTACATCATCTCAAGTTCTGCTGTGATTATTTAATTCCAGAGAGTTGTCACATCTTTGCAGGAGGCTTGCAGAATGTTAAACTAGCAGCAGTAAAACTATTCCCTCTGTCAGAAGACCATCAGATAATGAGGCCCTCTGGGAGCTGTAAGACTGTTTTTCTTTTCTGTTTGCAGGCTATGTCTTAGTGAAAATGATGCTTGACAAATAAAAGACATCATTGCTGACATAGCACTGTAAAGCAATATTACCAATCCAGAATGTAAAATTTTGGAGAGGGTGGGAAGAAATGATTACATGGTTCCGAATCTTGGGCCACTTCTTTGTCAAACTGCATTTCATTTGTCATGACAGCTTTTTGATGCCAGCTTAATCTTGCAGCCCCACTGTGGGAGTTGATATCCCATAAACGTAGAGTCACTTAATGGAACAACAAGAGCAATACGAGGTCTTTAATTTAAAACAACTTGTACTTTTCCTTTCCAGCTGAAGATTTGTTTCACAGATGTTTTGCCAATATTTGAATAAGGGTTTGCTACCAGCTTTTTTTTTTTTTCTCCTCCTGTCAAGTTTCCTTTAAAAACACTGCACAACAGGAGGAGAGAATGTCTTTGTGGAGGTGAGTACCTGGAAAAAAAAAATCAGTTTACATGAAAAAGATGAGAAAGAGGCACAAGCACACTCCAATAAGAAAAGTGTCATTAGGTGAACTTAGTAGAAATGCTTGTTTCATATATGCATTTTTTCACTCTATGTGTTTTGAAGTAAAGTTAGAGGATGAAAGCCTTGCTGATGGTTCAAAGCATTTTCAAAGCATTTGGAACTGGAAATAAACTTTGCAGCCCCTTCATGTTTGTACAACAAAGTCCATTTTGGGAACAGCTGCTCCTCTAAATGTGGTAGTTTTCATTAATTCGTGGGTAATCGGAATGGGTAATTATTCTTTGAAATAAACCCTGGATAAAAGTGACCTCACTGGAAGCTCTGCTGAGAATTGGAATCTCAACACAGTAGACTGAAGTGTCTCCTTCCCTTCCATGTTACTCAAATTCTGTTTGATTTTTTTCTTGTGTTTTCTGAGCCAGAAAACATCATGTAGAAGCAGAAAACCTCTTAGATAGCTCTTGCGGTCACTGCTAGTGGTACAGTTTTTGTTACAGCCAGGGCAATTCAGATGCAGATCTCCAGCATTCTGTAACAAATGACTCAAGGGTGCTCATCACCCTAGATAGAACTAGAAGCACGTCTGTTCAGAAGTGAAATCATCTGAAAGGAGATGCCAGGGGATAAATTTCAAAATAGGATGATAAAAAAATTATAAAAAATCTACATCTGTTCACACTGTAGCAGTTCTATCCTCAAAGAAAGTGTTGTAAAGATTGTTGAAAGGAAGAGTTCACTCACCACTTCTGGAATCTGACTCCATGCAGAAAATTAACAACTGAACCCAAACCAATGCAAATGGAGAAAGACCCTCCATAATCAAGTCTTCATGACACAAGACACAGTGTAAGCAGAGAACTGTTCATCGGCTCTGAGTCTCCTCTCTGCCTACAGTGCTTTGCAATGGATTGGTGGGTTTCTGAACATATTGCTGATTTTAGGTACCTTCTGCTTCAGATGCCTTCTGGTTAGGATCTCATTCAGCAGTATTGAAGCAGAGAGGTATGTCCAGCTCTCTGCTGGCTGTTCAGATAACTGTGGGTAATTACTCTTCTTAGTTAGGCTGCTCTTAGAAAAGGGTAGGAATTAGATTTCTGGAAATCAAACACTTACTGTAAGTTCTTGCATGTATTTTGATATCAGCAATTTATATCTTCTTGTTTCCAGAACTGATCAAGCATTAAAGAATTAAAGATTGGAAGAGAGCTGGCATCCAATGATTGCTTTTGAGTGCTTGTTACAAGGTTAGTTATCTAAAAGAAATGTGCTGCTTTCTCACTTGTTCTTCCTGTACCTTGATTAAGCTGTGTCAGTTCATGCATACAAAGAACGTGAGTAAGCCATTCTAAACAGTTACATTACCAGTTTGATGAGGCAGTGTTACATATTTTGAATTTTTACAGAGCACTTCTTTGTTAAATGCAAATCCTTGTCCTGACCTTTCAGCTGAAACAGAGGAATCACAATACTATTAATAAAATATCTAATATTGCACAGGTTCAATGAATTGTCTTATGAGATCAAGATTTTCAGTTTTTTCATGTCTCAGTTTTAAATCACTATATGGTTTTGGAATCTCAGTTCAAGTATGTTTTAGTTCTCAAGACTATGAGGAAGAGAGAAAAAACTGCCAATATCACATTGGTTAGGGGTGTTCAGTATTAGATTTGAATGTTCAGCTTTGGCCAATGCTTGTTCAAAGAAACTTGTCTCCAGACAAGGATGTGAAAACATGATGTTTTGTACAATTTCATGAGTCCTTTTGTAACTGCAGCTACAATGTCACAGAGGATCACATCTGAATGAACTCAACTGCTATAGGCCTTGACTTTCAAACAGTAAGAAATTCATTGTGCTTTTATTTACAAACCTAAATATTAACCATTGGACCACGGCACTTGCAACATTGCTCCCAGATTAAATGAGATAAGGGAACTTTCTTTCAACAAAACAGTAGGGCTGCTGAACCTAACACCACAGAGAACAGCCTTCTTGCAGACTGCAGTCACCCTACTGCTGTAGACCCTCCCTGCCCTCTTTTACTAATTTGTGCTTCCACCAACACCACCTCATCCTCCTCTTCCACTGCAGTTGCCAAGAATCTACTTAAGAAATCTTGGCAGGATTCAGAATCTGGCCCAGCATTTCAATTGGCTGATGTATTTCAGCTGTAGGAAAAATTGAAAGTTGGAGCCTGAGAAACCAGGAAGTGGAGAACTGAGCTCTGCCTTCATGAGCAAACATTGTCAACTGTCTACATAGTTGCCAGATGGTGTTGCTTAGAGGGCTGAGTTTTCTCTGAGATAAGGATAGTGAATCTTCTTAATATTTACAGATGCTGAGAGTTCCTTACACTTTCTTATGAGTACACACCACAATACCTGTTCACAGGTTTGTATGGACTTGCAAGTTACTGAAACTGAAAGGCTAGTCTTGGTTTGATCAGTGTCACAAGACTGCAGTTAGAACACAAGGAACCAATAATTTCTTTCATTACTTTATAGTTTTATTATTCTCACTCAGGGTGGTGACACACTGGAACTTGTTCCCCAGAGAAGTTGTGGATGACCCATCTCTGGACTCATTCAAGGCGAGGCTGGATATGGTTCTGGGCAGCCTGGTCTTGTGGCTGGTGGAAGGGGAGGTAGAAAGCAGATGATCTTTGAGGTTCTTTTCAACCCAAGCCATTGTATAATTCCGTGCTTGTTTAGTAAGAAAACAAAATCAGACTATTTCTTTTTCAACTATTTTTTGTTGTTGTTTGGGAAAGTTTTTAAGAAACAAATCTCAGGTCAATTCATGAAGTCAAATGAAAGCTACCTGCATTGAGTTGCATAGTTTTCCTTTATGAACACTGGAAAAAATAAGGAGAAAATGGATTTTTCCCATGTAATTCAAAGAGATGAGCCAGCATTTTAGAGAAAGCGCTTTTCAGATGGCAACATCTTCAACTGATATATTCATAGAAGAAAAAAAAAAACAACAGAAAAAAGAAATAAATCAGTGTATTAATATGTTTGAAATTCTGAATTCCATGGAAAGAGATCAAAATTGAGTCAGGGCTGACAGCTATTACAGGAGAATCAGTTACTTTGCACAATTCATAGTTATTGGAAATCATTTGTCTTCTCAAAAAATGACATTATGCAGTTATACTTGTATTAAATGTACAAATACAAGTGGCTGTTGTGTCAAATAGCTTTTTATATAATTGTATTCAAATCAGGTTTCATGGGTCTTTTTTATGCATTTAAATGTTAATTATTTGAATGAAATATAAGAAATTAATTCTGACTTGTGTGCAGACATATTTTTAACTTATAAAACGTATAAAATTGTAGTTTTATTTTAAAAGAAAGGTCAGGTTTTTTTGGACTGTATTAGAAAATTTACCAAAGTGAAATTTGGATGCTCTATTGACCCTCTTTCTTTTCATTTTTATCAAACACAAGAAGAATAAAGGAATTTTCATTCTTTATTTAAATAATAGATTATGTTGGTGAATTTGAATAAAATTTGATCTGCTGACATATACTCTCTAAGAACAAGAACTTTTTATTAAAACAAAGGGAAAACAACATTCCTCCACTCCCGCTTCTCAGCCTCTGTATTATATCATGGTGAATTAGAGCATAAACAATCTTTTCAATGTATTTGGCATCCTTTTTTTCATATAACTCTCTGTTGTTTGTTTATAGTTAATGTACTGGCCATCTATCGATAACGATGATCAGAAGGCTAACCAACTAAGAAAATAGTTCTGTAATTAAAATGTCTTACTGGCACACCTAAATGCAGTAAAACTCCATTATTTAATATAGACAGATGCTTTTCGAAATGGTTCTCAGTAAGTTTGGAACGTTCCTCTGAAAGCATGCCATCTTTGAATCATGCTTTCTTTTGGGTGGTCTTGACATTTCTCCTATTCCCTCTTCCTCTTCCCACACTAAAAATTACAGTAATGCAAAACCCTTCGGACACAAATGATGATATATATTTGATCCGTGTCTGGTATAATGGATACTTCAGGCATTGGTCTGAGAAGTAAATATATATTTCCCTGAAGGATGAAGCTGACACAGTCAAATTTTGACTCAAAATATCTATTTCAAAAGGAGCATAAGTTCTGCTGAATTTCTTCAAATGATTTTACTACATCTTTCATTTTTCATGTCAGTTGACTGTTACCTCAGAAGATCTTGAAACATTTATCTAACTTGAATCTCTACAATGCCTTTTGTAGTTGAAGAATTTTTGTTTGTAAGAACTGCTTTAACCCATAATTGTGTGTTTTTGTCGTGCTTAAGAACATAAATAGGGACATAAATCTCTGACAAATGCTCTTCTTAACATTTTAGTCTAAAACCAACCATATTCATACACCTCTATAAGAAACTTTTTTTCTACAGAACTACCAGTTCAATATTAAATGTTCCAATAAAATTTATTTGAACAAAGTTAAATAAAATATTTAAATTTTATAAAATTTCAAATAAACCAAACAAATAGAATATATTAGAAATGTAAAAAAAAAAAAAAAATTCTATTCATCTCAGTCATGTAAAATACATACATTTGTAGTTCCTATGTACTGATCATGTTGAGATACAATTTAAGGCAATTTTGTGCAAGATGTCTATGACAGAGATGAATATTTGTATTTGCTATGAGAAATACCTTGACTACTAACAAATTTAAGGTCGTAGAAGAGTAAATTTTATTTCATCATTCAAGACAATTTCAGATGTTTAATTACATCTAGAGTATATAACATACAATAAGAGGCTCTGAACTGCCTTAAAGACAAAATAAAAGAGAGTTTGAATGCCTGAAATAAGTTATGGACAGACTGTAAAATATGTTTCCAAAAGTGAAAAATCCATTCCAAGATCTTGGTTAAGGTTGTGGCTATCAATGCACATGCCTTGGCAAAGTGGCTTGTTCTCTATTAAGGTATCTGAGCTTACATTGATGTGGTTTCTCTCTTTGGCCTGCTGAAATAAAAAAATACTGAAAAGCTTAACAATTTATTACTCATATTGTTGATGTCATTCTGACTGCTCAACATATTTGGGTGATAAAATCCAAAGGGCGGTACCGAATTCAGCATAAGCAATAGAAAATCCATTCACTTTTACTTAAAAAAAAGTCTGTTCCTAATGACATAAACACTACTACTTATACTAAGTTTTGTTGCAGAGCTTTTGGTAAATCTATCATTACACAAATGGATTTTGCAGTGGGCATCAAACTGTCATGCCATATGCAACTTTTCTTTCTTTTTCATGGAATATTTGTCACTAAGGTGCAGAGTAGTTGTTACAGAATATTCAGAATTGAATGAAGTTGAGGTGTTCAGCATTAATCTTCACTAGCAAAAAAGGTTTAAAGTAATTTCATATAAATTGGCCCAAGTTGATGCAAAGAGGATGTTCTTTTCTGTCAATAAGTGAATGCTTCAAAACATAAATGAGAGGTTTAGAGGAAAATGTTAAATTACAGCATTATCTGTTGACAACAAGAGCTGCATACAATGCATTAAATTAAGAATCAGTGGATTTGTCATGGTAATATGATGTAAAATTCATTTTTTTGCTGTAAAGCTGGAGTATCTAGATTCTTTCATCAACATTCAATTGCATTTGAACTGTTTGAAGAGAAAAAAGCTGCAACAAAATATGACTGTAGTAATACTTTCCAAATAGTCTGGTTTACATTTTATAAAATTGCAAGAACGTGCTTATCTAGGTTTCCACATAAGAATAAGGATTTTGTTGAAAATTATCTTAAGGTTTTCAGGAAAAGAGAAAAATTAAACATTATTGGAAAAACAAAGCACAAAATACAGAACAAAACATTTACTGAAATGAGTTATAGTTAGAAAAGATAGAACATCATAGAGTCACAGAATCACAGAATCACAGAATCATTTGAGTAAGAAGGGACCATTACAGGTCATTTAGTCCAACTACCCTGAAATGAACAGGAGCATTCACAGCTAGATCAGGGTGCTCAGAGTTGGCCTAGCTGGGTCTTGTAAGCTTCCAGGGATGGACAACCACCCTCTCTCTGGGCAACCTGTTCCAATGCTTCACCACTCTTACTGTAAAAAAAAAATAAAATTCCTTATATCCTAAATTTCCCCTCCTTTATTTTGCACCTTTTCCCCCTTGTCCTGTCTCAACAGATCCTGCTAAAGGGTTTGTCTCCTTTCTTCTTATAGTCTCCCTTTAGATACTAAAAAGCCTCTCTATCAGGACTTTCTGGAGCCTTATTTCTCCAGAAGAGAACTGTCCCAGCTCTCTCAGTCTGTTTTCTTAGGAGAGGTGTTCCATTCCTTGATTCAGTTTTGTCTCTCTCCTCTGGATGGACTCTAACAGGTCCACATCTCTCCTGTGCTGAAGACTCTACATCTGGACACAGCACTCCAAAGCAGAACAGATGGGCAAGATCACCCTGCTGGTCACACATGTTTTGATGCAGCCCAGGATACAGTTGACTTTCTGGGCTGTGAGGGCACATTGCTGGCTCATGTTCAGCTTCCCATCCACCAGTACCTCCAGGCCCTTTTTGTTTGCCAGGGCTATGTTCTGCTCCATCCTTACATCCCTCAGCTAGTATTGATAATAAATGTTGCTACAACCCAGGTACAAGATCTTGCAGTTGTATTTGTTGAATTGCAAGCAGTTCTGCTGGGCCCACTGCTCATCCTGCCTGGGTCTCTCTAGATGGCATCCCATCCTTCAGGTGTACTGACTGTACCATACATCTTACAGTCATCCACAAACTAGCTGAGGGTGCACTCTATCCCGCTGTCAATTGTATTGATGAAGATGGCTAAAGAGGAGCAGCATGAGAGTCATTCCTTGATGGAATCCAGAGAAAGACTAGAGATACAAAATATTTTTAAAATTAGCATGTCATGAACCAAATGATATTTCCTAATGTTTTTTCCACCATTTTGAATTTCTGAATAGCAGTTTGTTGGTTTTTTTAAAGTTCATTTAAGTACTATGATGTCGTTTTCTGTCAGCTGCGTACTGTATGGGATTCGTCTCGATCACCAGCAAATGAGTTAACCAATCTATATTAATTTCTCTCCATGATCTGTGGCAGACGAAGGCAATTCATCCCTTTCTAATGTAGGTATGTAGGATATTTAGGACATGTTGTAGCTGGGGAAGTGTTCCTCTTGTTAACTAAGGTAGTATTTAATCTTGGATATATAGGTTATGTATGGCTATTATTTGGTAAGATTAATCTGACCAAGAGATGGAAGACAAACTTTTCAACCTGCTATTTAGGACTTAAGTTATTATAAGTAGGTAAAGAAGAGATGAGGGATAACTATGGTTAAGGGCATGTTTGTTTTTTCATGTGTATGTAAACTCTGAAGTTGCTGCATTAAAATGTAGATGCATTTTCCTATGTAATGTTTTAATTTCTGCTTCATTCCATAATCATAAAACATTTTGATAAAAAAAAAATTATCTCTGTATGCAACATTTCTAAAAAAGCTGCCTTTTTTTTTTTTTTTTTTTTCTGTATGAAAGCCAGTAAGCTTCAGCTAGATATTCCCAGGCAACATTGTTTTCCGAAACTCTGATTGTTATGACATGCTGTTGAAAGCCAATGTGATTCAGTAGAAGAACTTGTTCACAGAATCTTTTAATCCAGTTAGCTATTTAATTGCAGGTCTGAGAACAGCTTGCTCCTGCATATATTCAAATCTTAATTGTCTGCTGAGTACAGATTTTGTATTATTTTTGAAATTCCAGAGCTGTATCTCAAGGTCATAATTGCACTTAGTCAGGCAGCCTATCAGAGCTTTAAGACAAGTGCACCTGCATGGACTTAGATGGTAATAGAGTTTAGACTAATGCTGTGCAATTAAAGTAGTGAACATTCTCCAAATGTTTTAGAGAAAAAGAAGTCTGTAGAAGTTGAAGTCCATTTAACCACATATTTGTCCTTAGGGACTTCCATGTATTTTTGTCTTTAGTTCCCAGATTACAATATTTAATCTTCATGCTTGATAATCACTACCCTAAGAATTTCTACATTCAGATATTTCCTTGTCTACTCTTCAGAATGATACCTTTCTGAGTTCTGTCTGGATAGGCAGGCAGTCTTCCTTCTCACCAACTTCTTTTAAGGTTCTTTTTTTTTTTTTTTTTTTTTTTTTCTCCAAGGTCTTTCTTCCATTCTGAGGATTGGATAGAACTCTCAACTATGATTTTAATCTTTTAACTTCATTTTCTCTTTCCATCATCTACAAATGGAGTCATTCAAACAGAGCTGCCTTGAGGCATCTTAACCATGTGGGCCCTACAAGAGGATGAAGAGGATGATAGGATATGGCCAGACTGTTTCTAATGTTAGCAGACAGTGGATACAGCCAAGACAGAGAGTGAATGAAATTCTTTGGTTTTGCTATTCCTGCTTCTTGCAGAAACAAGCAAGACTGGGGGGGATGTGTCTTTTGGGAAAGATCTCATCAAATCTTGATTCTGTTTTGATGGCAACAGGAACCATAAACTTGCTTTTCCAGTCTAATATGTACAATGAGTTTGTGGCTGCTTTGCCCACCCTTGCAGAAAGCTGCCCTGAGTGACAATCTTCATCTTTTTGTGGAATTGCTCCTGATCCTCAGTGGGAGAAATGCACATTGTGTACAATGCCTGAAGTCCCTTTCTTTTTGTGATCATGCAACTGCTTTATCCTAGGACTCATTTATAGCTTACAACAGAGATGTCAGAGTATCATTTTCCCAAAACAGTCACTACAAAGACTTGCCAAAATAACTTTCTTTATGAAACTCCCTCAGTGGAGTTTGCTAATACTGAGAAAAACTTTCAGGGGAGAAAAAAAGAGAACAATCAGTGCTTCATACAACAGCTTTGGTTTGGTTAGAGGAAATGTTCCTGAATCCTTAGAATTTTTCTTGAAAGCTAGCCAGTATGAGACAACAGAGTAAAGAGCAGTAAAACGTTGATTCAAGTAGCTAGCAAAGAATGAACTTACTGAAGACAAATGTCTCCAAGCACTCGGAATACCAGACAGAGGAAAAGAAGACAGTGACTTTTAACAGGCAAGGACCTAAGAAGTCAAACTTTGTCATGATAATACAGGCACAATAAAACTGAAATCCACAGTATTTTGCCTACTTGGCTATTTTCAGGGTAATTTTAACCTGAGGCATATTTAAAATTATTCCTTCTACCTTATTTCTTTTATCTGACATGTCTTTACCTGTCCTTATCTAATATGATTGCTTTTAATTAAAACAATCTGGATGTGGACTTGGCAGCTGTTATAGTGGGGTAAATCACATTCAACTTCTTGAGTGCAGAGCTACAGAGGAAAGGAAGGTGTCACAGTGCCAATTTAAAAACCATGCATAATATTCTTTATTTCCATGTTAGAACTGGGTGTGTTGCCAGCTTCTCCTTATATAGCACATGAGCCTAGATTCATCTCATCTAAACTGAGGCTTTTATCTCAGGCATCTCAACTAGAAGCCTTCTTGTCTAATTATTGAAGAGAAGCAAGCAGCACCAGGAGGTAATTCATTCCACTTAGCATCTGACTGATCCCCTGCAGGTGCCCTTAGCTGACCCTTTTGCCTGAGCAGATGATGGCGAGCAAATAAAGTTTTAGTTTGGCAAATGTCTACAGCTGGATGGGAAAATTTAGGCCATCCTGTTCTGCTACTTGATTGTTTTAGAACTGTGAGTTCGGCCCTGAGGCTAATTATATATTATGTATATTATATATATAAATAGAATATATATAGAGAGAACATGGAGAAGTAGATACGTAAAGATGAAAAACACGGCAGCCAGCATACTCTGCAGAGAATAGCCTCAGTAAAGAACAGTAATATGTACCTAAGGCATGTTGCTGCCAATATCTTATGTAGCACAATACCTACAGTTTTAAATCAAGGCAAGTTATTTTGTGTTTGCCTCATCCATATAAACATTAACACTGCATACACTTTCCTACCTCTAATAGGAGGACAGACAGTTTTTTAGGTCCACTTGTCTTCTTTGAGTCCAGAGAAAAAATATGTGCATGACTTAAAATCCCAAACAGTGGAAACATGCCAGGTTTCTTCTGTATGTGAAAGTTCAGACTGTTCTCCCAGGGAGAAGTTTTTATGTATTTGTCAGACACAATAATCTGGTCAGTGTTTCTAAACTCATTACCAAGGTACTACTCCAGGCTTGAAGAGACATACAGCAGATTAGGCCTACATCCAAAAGGGAATTTAGTGTTGTAATGCTGAGGCTTGCAGTGCTTGATGTTTGGGCACACAGCCTCTACAATGGAGGCCAAAGCTAAAACTGTTCTTTGATTCCCCCTGCAATCTACAAGGTGAAATAGTTTCCTCAAAGCCAGATTTCATCACACAGCAGCACAGTGAGCAGAGACGCATATGTGTCATAAGTGGCAAAGTCTGAGGATCATAATGCGGCTATGATCATTGCTACTGATTGTTAAAGTGACAATAATATATATCCTGGTAGTTCAGAGTCCAACGAAGGGTTAATTTCATTTCTGAAATAGGAGATTGTTCCAATTTCTTCAGAGTCAGCCGACTTACCCATGCCACTTGTGATACTGCTAGTTTGCACCGTTGTAGTGCATTCCAACTTATTAACAGAGGCTTTAATTCTTATTTACTTCTGTGCTTTATCAGGGGCTTTAACAGGGGCTTTAACAGGGGAAAGATGAGAGCGTTCTTCCCAGAAAAAAATAACAGACAAGTGGAATGATGTTGGAAACAAGACAGGAGGAAACAGAAGTTGTGTTTTGTTTGTGCATGAAGGTGCCATTTCAACGGCTGTAAAATTCCCACAACAGACTCTTAATGTCAGGAAGAGTGAGTGGGCAGCATTTTGGACAGGGGTGCTCACACAAAGATCACAGAAAAAGTGCTGGCAGCAGTCCCCCTCCTTTTGTTTGGGGTTGTGACACAAAGTGGATGTGGTAGGATCAGTATTCAGGAGGGAGTATACAAATAATCCCTTGACTGAAGATAGTTCCACCAAGATGTTAGTCATCAGGAGCAGAACACAAACCACAACATACTGATCAAAGAAAACTTGCCTAATCTAAAAAATGTGAAGCAGTAATAAGAACCTAGTTCTGTCTGCTCTGCTGCTGTACTCCTGGTGCGCTGTAGTGTATGTCTAGATTTGATGTAGTATTTGTCTACGTAGAAAATGTTACATACAAATGGAATAAATTTTTTTTGTATTTATAATATGCCTCTTCCAATGCAAAACATCACAGTATAGACTACTATGTTTCATCATTTTGAATAAAAGCTGTTCTGTAATTCTTTCTGTTAATTTATTTAAAAATTTAGTTTTAAAAGTGACAGAATCTTGGAGAATCTGCCAATAGTTAGAAGGAGGAAAATAAAGCACACTTCTTAGTTTGAAGTGCAATCATTTTCTGTAACGCAGTTTGAAGAAAATTAAGAACAACACAGGAAAACAAAACATTCTTTAAAGCTGAAGTTTATCTGTTGGTAAGAATCTATTTGACTCACAAGGATAACACAGCTGTGGGTTGATTTTCACACAGAATTTTTGCTGTGCTGCTGTCAGAGACCCAAAACCAGACTTGAGTCCACATCCACTATTTCTTGTACAGGTGTTCTAACTACAAGGCAGATGTGCAAAGGCTGAATAGCACATTTTTTCACAAAAGAAATACAATCTTGCTTCGCATACTTGAATGCATACTCTTATTATGGTCAGGTGGAAATTAGGTTCTAGTGAAAAAAAGGATAAATAAATCATTTTAATGAGCGTTATTTTAATATTATCCATAATAGTTTTCCCTTGAAGAAACTGGGGAAACATGATCTAACTTAATTTAATCTACACATCTGCTCAGCTGATCAATGTGTTTCTGTTCATTCCAGCTGGAATGCTGTTTTGAATTGGTCCTGAAGTGTCTCTTTGGTACAGAGGTAAGTCCATCATTTCAATCCTGTAGTGGAAAGGTCCATGTTGTAGTGATAAACAAGAAGAACAAGGAAACAAAAAGGGTTAATGTTATCCTCTTAAAGCTGTCATTATCTGTCTCCTTCAGACAGTGTATGTTGCTATCTTGCATAGTTGCAAAATTCTCTTAAAATGTTTGCTATATCCTGAGTATTTGCAACATATGGCAGTCTAAAAACTAATTTTAAAGAAGCATTGATTTAATGATTCTTTCTTTCAAAAATCTCAAAAATCTGCATCAGCCCTGGGGTTTGGAAATTCTTGCATTTTTAACAGGAATTAACAAGCATAAAGACTGGGATTCTTAATTTGACTTTCAGTTTTATTTCAGCCTGGGAGAAAGAGATTTCAACTGCCCTTTTGTTTTTCAGTCTGACTTTTATTGGTATAAGTGAGATTTTAAGCTCTTCTGAAAAGCACATGTGGTTTTCAGTTTTATAGGAATGATTATGCCTTTTCACAATGCTTTTTACTGAATTCTTCCGTTTTCTAAATAGTTATTTCTGTGGGAATTATCCAGGATGGATCATTTTAGAGTAATTTAAGTTACAAACTATTGTTGCAGAAAGGAATAAGAGTCAACATTTTCTAAACAAAAAAATGCATTCTACATGAGCGATATTTTTTGTGCATCTTCATAGTTCTTGCAGTTGCATGAACAACTGGGACTTGTTAAACTGCTGGCTGACCATGACTGTCCCCTGAACATATTTCAGACTCCTGTTGTTTGGGCCATACTTGGAGGATTTTTTTTTTTTTTTAATTTGAATTTAAAACTGAGTTATATGACCAAAAACTCCTGTTACCTGTAACATAAAGATGTGAAAAATTTATGTATTATATTGCCATCAGGTCCATAAATTATTTATTTTTTCTTTTTTTAAACATTCATAGAAACTGGTTTACAACATGGTTTAATCAGATTGTTGTAGCTTTATTTTCTGAAAAAGTTTAAATGAATTTAGCTTGCAGTACTTCTAGCGCTCCAGCAAAGTTTTTATAATGAATTGGCTCTGTCAGGTTTATCTCAATGTGAATCACATTTTCTTGTTTTTCAGCTGAAGAATATGTGTTAGCGGTGTGGACATTGGAAAAAATTGCTAGCATCAGAAGGAACTTTGTTATAAGCGCAGTACTGACACGAAAGGGAGACTGTTATATTTTTCATCAGCTGCCTATGATTTAACTTGTATTGCCAAGCCAACTTGGCTGTTCAATATTATAATGGAAGCAAAGCATTTATTTTATTAAAAAGTATGTACATGCCAGTATTACATAGTTAAGGATTTCAATAGTACATGTTAGAGACTCTGAGTGGATCTATGTGTAATTTAGCATACCATTTTCCTTATACAAGATGCTCATTCTGGTGTCTCTGTGAAGTTGGTCTGCACATTTTTTGTGTCTTTTAAGTAAATCAGGACTAACAGTGGGTAAAAAATCATTTTCTGACAGATTAAGAAGGATTTAAGTAAAAAATAATAATAATAATAAAAAACACCTGAGAGAGAGAGAGAAAAAAAAAAAAACCTAATTGTAAACTTATGGATTTGAAGGCTGGACTGTTCAGTGGATAAAGAATTGGTTGGATGGTCACAGCTAGAGGGTTGAGGTCAGTGGTGCTGTGTCCAAGTGGAGGCTGTGACAAGTGATGTCCTCAAGGGGTCAATCCTCAGACCAGTGCTCTTCAGCATCTTTATCAATTACATAGTGGAATCACATGCCCATTCAGCAAGTTTGCAGATGACAACAAGTTGAGTTGTGCATTTGACAAAATAGAAGGAAGGAATATCATCCAGAGAGACATGGACAAGATGAAAAATTGGGCTTACATGAGTGTAATGAGGTTCAGCAAGGCCAAGTGCAAGGTGTTGCTCCTGGCTCTGGGTGATTCCAGATATGTGTACAGACTGGGAAAAGAACTGATTGAGAACAGCCCCTCAAAGGAGGACTTGAGGGTTATGGTGGATGAGAAGCCAGACATGAGCCAGCAATGTGTGCCTGCAGCTCAGAAGATCAACTGTATGCTGGGGTACTTTAAAAGAGGCGGTGACCAGCAGAGAGAAGGAGGAAATGGTCCCACCCTGCTCTGCAGTCATGTTGCCTCACCTGCAATGCTGTGTCCAGTCTGGATCCTTCCACACAAGAAAGATGTGGAGGAGGTTCAGAAGATGCTCAGAAGACTGGAATATCTCTCCTATCAAGTCCTATCAGAACGGGAAAAAAAAGAAGGTTCTGGAGAGATCTCATTGTTACCCTCTAGAAGCTAACAAACAGGAGGGAGGCAAAAGTAGATGATCTATAAAGTCCCTTCCAACTGAAGTCATTCTAAGATTCTATCATTACATGTAGCTAAGAAAAGTGTCTTATCCAAGCACCTCAAATAGATGCATTTCTTCCACCCAGAACTTCTCATCTTTACTGATAGTTTACTCATCATCTGAAAAAAGTTCTGTATATCTTTTGCATAAACATTCTATCTCTGTCTTATTTCCTTAAACTATTAGGAAATTCTGTGAAGGATAGCCACTCATTAAGCCACACTGCTTTGTTTGTTTTGGCAGGCTGATTATTGTCAGAAAAATGCACACGTTAATAAGACTGTAAAGGCAGCTGGTAGGTTTAGATTTTTCCTTATACAATGTGTAATTGAATTAAGCGAACATTTATATACAAGAACTTCTATGTAGCTCCACAGAGTACAGATTTAGCATTAATATCTTCTTATGCTTGCTTACACTTAGAAACTTATTACAGTAAAACACATGTATATTATGCAAGATTTAAGTAACATGCAGATGCACATATTTAAAACAAAACAATATGTCCATAGCAAATATAATTGTTAGTCCTAACTTCGAAACATCTGGTTTCAAAGTTAATATATTTGAAAACACAGGTAAGCCTTTAGAGTACATTTGCAGTATTATAAAATTCCTTGATAATGTTAAGGGTCACACTGTGCTGTTGTTTTGTTGTTTTGTTCATCAAAGCGTCAAGATATTTACCCTATGACTTTTCCAAACACTATACCTTTGAAAAGAAGGATTCACAAATATCAGGTTGGTGCCTGAAGAGACTTCTGACTGTTTTGAAAGTGAACACTCTGTGGATCATATCTTAAGGTATATTTTCATGCTGATATCGAATTTTTATATAATAGATGTTGTGCTTCAGCCATCAGAGCCAGGAGTCAGAAATTCCTGGCATGAATTTGTTTCAGGCACCCTGACTTTCTGTGCATAAAGACTGCCTGACTACACTCTGTACTAACTAGGACTTGAAATTTTGGGGGAAAAAAATCAAAAATTACTCAATTCAGATCTGGAATATCTGAAAACATATGTTTTTAACTTAAAGCAGAACGAATCTTTCTTAAGATATTTTTATTTCCAAGTTTTATGCACTTCTGCTACCACAGTACTGTGATTTCACAAAGACTTAAACTCTGAAAACATTTCTAAGACTTGATCAGTGGGATCAGAAAAGAAAGTGCTTATCCAACTGCAACCTTGCTGTGCACATTAAAAAAAATCCACTGTTGTAACATATTTAGGCTTTCATGTTTCATTTAGGCTTACATGGTTGACGCTTACGAAATAATATACAGAACAATAACCACATCATCATCTTTTCCTGAAAGTGGTTTTGTTTGTGGGAGTGACAAACAAGGCTGATCGTAATAGATAAAATAAATAAGAGGCAGGCAGGACATTTTTTAAATGCTAAGAGAAGAGATAAGCACAAGACTGAAACCTGCAAAATAAGCAGTTTTGGCATTAGAAAAAGGTTGCATTTAAGGACAGACCTGTTCCTACTTACTTAAAATCTTCTAAAACATTTATAAACTTGCAAATGCTTTTGTAGAAATGAACTTTTTACAGATAGATGGAATTACAGCTGGACACTTCATAGGTTAAAGAAACAGAATTAGTTTGCCTGGGAAACTTTATTGAAAAGTCAACAGTATGTATGTTGCATACACAGAGGTGCAACTGAAGTTAATTTTGTCTTTCAAACAGGAATATTCTCAAATGTCTGGAAATATGACTGTGTGACTGGCAAATACTCAAGTACTGTTGTACTAAACTCCTATAATGGCTGTATAAAAGTTTAGGATTAGAATAAAATACTAATACTGTATTTTTAGAGGTGGTAAACAGCTTTGCTTTTTTAATCCATTCTGCTGATAGTGATTAGCGTTATCTGGACTTTTTATGAGGAAAGTCTTGTTGAAAATGAGCTTCCTTGTCAAAGTAAAATAATAGATCGTCTTTTTGGGATTTTCTCTTAGCTCTTTCCTTTTCTTGGGAGAGGTTGACGTGTGCTTTGCAGTCTAAGTCCCACACTGAGAACAGCACTTGAAAGCATGGGGCAACATTAAGGAGATGACATTGCCCTTCCTTTGTTCTTGGCTGAGAACATATGTATGTCTGTAGTGTGCCAGAGCAGTAGTGAGTTTGTAACCTGTACTTCTGTGGGAAAGAGCACTAAAAGTCAAGTTCCAAAGTGCTTCAAATGAAATGCTGATACCTTCTTTCTGAGTTAAAAGGAGTTGTTTGAAAGCATAGAGAGGACCAAGTAAGTCTCCAGTTGGGCTATTGAATACTGACTGTTGTCTAACTTGTACTAATATGTTTAGAATGTTATTCTCCTATTTCACAAAGCTGTGAGATTCCTTTATTTTGAAATGCTTACTGCTAACTAGATAATTTAAAAACTTAAAAATCAAACTCAGTTCCAATGAGGCAAGTGCTCAGTCAGAAGGAACCTCAGTAGGTGCAATGACCACATCTTCAAGTGAGACTGAGAAATGCCACTTTATAACACATTGTTTCTCATCAATTTAAACAGCAGTAGTTAATCACTGTCAGAGAATTTTTTTTCTAAGTGAGAAACAATGCACAGCACAGCATGTTCAGTACTGCTCATTACAGCATAGCATGCTGTATGATTATTTAAAACGTGCATTGTTGACGCTCTGATTTTTCTTCAAATGTAACTGTTCTGTCAGGGACAGACAGGGTCTGAACATGAAACTGAATCATAGAACCATGCAGCAACTTGTGACACAGAGAGAAACACCAAAATAGAAATCATACATCACCCACACCACATTTCCTGAAGTGTTTGCAATGAGCTGTGCTGAGTTTCTGTTTATCTTAGTGTAATGCATCTAACCATTGCTGACCCACATACATTTCCAGCTGTGCTGAGTCCTGGCATACTAAACATGAGATGAAGCTATTGAAAAGGAACACTTTCTAAACCATAGAATTTCTCAATGCAATAGAAAGATCTATTGGAATTTCATGATTAGATGAAAACTTGTTACAATGTGTCCTGTGGTGAACATCTCAGCTCAACTGCCCAAACTACATCTGTGCAAGATGTAGTAAGGTCAGCTTCATATCAGTGATGCAATAATGTTGTTATGATGTAACTCCTGGGCCTTGGCATGACCCCCCCTTTGTATCTTTCTGTATTCAAAGCATAGCTTCGACATGCTGACTCCTTTTACTTTAGTAGATACAGCACTGTGGCATACCAATCTGAAAAAAGTCTTTAAAGATATTTTGATCTGTATGCACATCAAGCCAGACTTTTTTAGAGTGTCTAAGGAGAAGCTTGAGGAGATGGTTCTGAGATTGCATATGGAAACTTTGTAGGAACATCCAGAGCACATCAGCAGAAGAATTTGCTGTGAGAAAGTTTCCCCTGACTTCTATATGCCAGATTAATCAGGTATGTGCATTGGTTTGAGCACGTCATTATTGCTGTGTGTGGTGGTTACAGCCACAACTTGTGACTTCTGTCTTGACTTAAACATGTTCCCTATGTTATGTATTTTAGTTAAAGAGATAGAGAAACTCCATTTAGAGAAGTACTGCAGAGCTCAGGAACTCCCCTGTAAGAATTCAGGTTAGGCAGAAGTTGGCTTACAGCAATCCGTGTAACCTGCATTCTACTTCAAACGGGCTGTTTTTCTAAGTGGGACAAAGGCAAATATAAAAATAGTATCTGAATTTGTGACTTAGAAAACCAGGACAGTTAGTAATGCAATCTTAGTAGCAATTGTGGATGAGTTAAGTGGGTCATAAGAATTTGTGGTGTGACAGTTCATACCAGGAAGTTATAAACAGATGGGAGGAGGAAGTAATGTAAGAAATGACAAATCAGAAACAATGTAGGCAGAAAAGTGACCTTTTGATTCTGTTTTTTCTTTTCTCTCTCTTGCTTTTTTTTTTTTTTTTGTTCTTTTTTCCTTTTCTTTTTTTTTTTAACAATTATTTTGTAGAAAACTACTTCAAAACCCTGTGTTTTGATTTCATTAATGGAGAAAATGCAATGATCTGTGACCTCTGCTTACAGCAGATTCATTTCAATCATAAGAATCGTAGCAGGAAATTAGAGATTCCAACTTTTTGGTAGAAAACTTGGTATGCAGAGAGTTTAATGGGAGCAGCCCATACAGCAAGAATGTAACCTTTGGCATGTGGATGCATCAGTTCAGTGCTTTGACTCTATCTTAAACAGGGAATGTGAGATATGCTTAGATCTTGGATGTTCCAGAGATTTCTAAGTGACTTGGAAAGGAGAAAATTGAGGGTGTGAATCTGTATCTTCTCTGATCTTCAGGGCTAGTTAAATCCATGTGAATGTTTGTTCCTCTTTTGTATTAAGGACAAAAATTGGCCTTTTTGAGATGTGATGCTGTGGAAGGTACTGATTTTAAAATAGGAAAAATACATCTAAGTATCTAGCTAGTAATTTATAACTAATCTTTCTTAACTTATGGCATTAACCACTTTGCAGAGAACAAACAGCTGTTTGATTTCTGACCTCAACAATGAGGAAACTTTTTTTTTCTACTCTTGCATCAACTACTAGCTGGTGTTCCTGATAATTTTGCCCCAGATGCAGCTGCTTTTTTTTTTTTTTTCTTTTTTTTTTTCTTTTGACAAAGCATTTCAACATTCATTGGCATTCATTTCCGCAAAGGAGACACCATAATCTAAACATGGCTTTAATCAGCTTGTAAAACCACATCGTCCAGCAGGATTATCTTCTGCCACAGCATTTTACAAAGGTTTATGTAAGAGTTCTCAGGTTTTATGAAAACAAGATACTCAGCATTAGGCAGGAAATAATTAGGAGTTCTAAGATACGTGAAATTTCTGAGACATCATTTAAATGCTTAGATCTTTCATACGACACCTTTTAAGAAGTTTGTTTAGAAGTATCATTGCAAATACTTTATTTCAAAATAAACAATAAAGAAGGGAATAAAAGAGACCCAATCTGAATGCCCCCCTCTGGAAGCATTCAAGGCCAGGCTGGATGGGGCTGTGAGCAATCTGGATAGAGGGAAGTGTCCCTGACTATAGCAGGGGGTTGGAACTAGGTGAGCTTAGGGTGATCCCTTTCAATCCAAACTATTCTACGATTCTAATTTCTCATAGAGATTGAGTAGAGATATCTTTAAATAGCCTGAGTTATTGACAGTTTCACTTAACTGTTCTTTGGTGAAGAAGCTCACCCTGATTTAGAGAGCCAGTGAAAGACCACATATCAGTTGTCAATTATGTGCATGCATTTTGTGCTGTCCTGTTGCTGGAGTTATGTCCCCATCCTAAGACTTCTATTAACTTTTATTACTAGATTTCCATGTTCAAAATCACCTCTAAATCTCTTTATCTTTTTCTTCCAGTACTCAATGGGTTGCTTTTCTTGACGTTCTCAAAGGCTTTGTTTTTTTTTGCTGGGCACAAAGCTCCAAGTAACTTGGAGCTTATCCTCACAGTACTGTGCAGCACGTTGCATGCGTGCCTGAGCTAATGGAGGCCTGGAACCAGGAGAAGGATGTCCATGTCAGCACTGTGCTGCCAAGATCTTTACCGCACCCAGGTAATACACTAGTGCTGCTACCCTGCTTCCAAAACTCATGCTGGTAACCTGGCACTCTGCTGTGCCATGCAGACAGACCTGTTTGGGTATGTGCAAGCTCAGGA
This sequence comes from Centrocercus urophasianus, assembly GCF_019232065.1. NCBI lineage: Eukaryota > Metazoa > Chordata > Aves > Galliformes > Phasianidae > Centrocercus > Centrocercus urophasianus. The sequence goes on from NW_024884811.1 coordinate 14,214,247, forward strand.
TCTCTGCTTTGCACACTCTTACACAACACGGACCTGCTTTCTTGTTTTCTGCTTGAAGGGTTCTGCCCACCCCTAGTTTGAGTGTTAAAATTACACCGCTGTTACCATTTTCTGATTGTGATATTGTACATTTGGGTGCAAATATGTATTGAAATAAAACATGTTGTTTTTACTTGTTCATATTCTCAGTTGAACTCAACACATCAAGGTGTCATGGACATACAGTCGTCATGTTGTTCCTGGCATAACCGCACCTCATAAAAGCCTTTATATAACACAACTTCAAAAAGAAAGAACGTTACTAGATTACGCACTGAAGTGACTCATCTCAGGTGCAGAACTTTGTGCAAAAGCCAAGCAAATAGTGTTATGACATAAGTCCTTATTTGTAGAAATATTTAGGTGTTATTACACATCTTATTGTTACAGCACTGACAATTATCCTGGCCAGTCTGTCCAGGCTGTTTGGTACAATGCTGTGCCAAGTAGAGACCTGCAACAAGCACTTCTTTTTCATATGAACAGTGTTCCCCTTAGGCGGAGAATTTGTTTTATTGTTTCTTGTATTAACAAAAAGCAAGCAAGACAGGAAGGAGCATTTTCAAAAACATCGGAGTCATCTTGACAGCTCCCACAGTCTTGAATCCTGTGAGTTGAAGCAGCTCAGCACCTCCTGGCATCCAATCCTTACTTACTTCAAATGCAATTAAACATGTCTGATGGGACTGATTGGGTGGCATAGCTGTGGATATGGAGATAAATCCAGACTACACTGGTTTACTCCTTCATAGTGCACCATCATGTGACTGTGATTTATCGCCCACTCGATACATAAAGAATGATGACTGGGGCCTTGCCTCTCTCCTTGTCTAGGTCAGCTTTAATTACAAGGAGTGGAGAAGGGTTGCAGTAGTTCATGTGAGGTGTACAGAAGAACAAGGGACAGAAAATCCCTTGAAACTGAACAACCTAATCCACATCTGGGATGACCAAAACTGTGAAGGGCAGCTCGTAATCTGAGTTGCAGGAAACTTCTTTTTCCTCTGAAGCAAATACATGACTCATTGATCTAAATCTGCACTGCACTTTGACTTTGTTGACCCCTTTGTTTTTTTCTTCTCTCTCTTTTTATACTGCATTGCTTCTCCAATTTGTCCTCTCTATTTCCCACTGCCCAATAGTTCACAGCTAAATCAGCTAAGAAGAGGCCTGTGCTATAGGTTGGAATGTAATTTAGAACTGACTTTGCAAATGTACACTTGAAAAGGCTCTGGTAGAGTACATGTTTATTCACTGTAACACAGGCTTACATATGGGCAGCTTTCCCTGCAAAGAAAGGGGAAAAGCAACAAATGAGACAGCGTTGTGCTCTGCCAGTTCTCTTCAGGTATGACAGTTAAATCTTCTAAATCTAGCACGCCTAACCCTAAGGCAAAACTCTTGTGCATAATGATTACAACTGATGAAGTGGATGGCAATGACTCCTTATATATAGTAAAAAATATTGCTAGGCATACCATGTATCTCGAAAGGTTATTCATGACCTAACCCTATGATGTAAATCTAAAAGAGAAATAACAAAGTCCTAAAGCTAACTTAGAGAAATCTGACTGTGCAATGTCCCAGAAAACAAGCGGTTACAGAGCAGTCATCAGCACAAGTCTGGGGACTTCCCCACCCAGAAGGCAAATGTTGCAGCAGAAATAACGACTTTCACTTCTTATGTGCAACACGCACTTAAGAACAAGCACATGACTAGGCACTGTGTACTTTTTACATGAAAATAGACTCTCATTAAAATGAGCACTGGGGTGTTTTGTTTTTCTGATTATTTCTTTTTTTTTTTTTTTTTTTATCTTTTTCTTTTCTTTTGTGTGTGTGTATGTGCTGCTTTTTTACCTCAACATCTAGGAACTGAGCAACTTATTCATTTATTTACTTAATTTTGGCAGCATAAGAATGGGGCAAATTAGCCCTCAGGTGAGACCTTGTGCCAGTCATGACTCTAAGTAGACATTAAAGTAATGCTAGAGTTAATTTGACAAGAGGATCATGCATTTTTCACTACACAAAACTGATACGTACACAGTCATTGCATTGACCATAAGATACAAAGGAAAATGCATTAAAACACTGAGAAATGAAAAGGGGAAGAAATCAGTACTTCAAAGAAAATAATGTGTTCACATTTTAGTGGTGGTGTTACATTATAGATAAGAAAGGAATCACTTTCAACGCCTTTGGCAATATTATTTTCATGGAATTTGGTAATCAAAGCCCTCTGAATTCAGTAACTATCCAAAAGCTCTGGATAATACGTTACACCTTTTGGATCTGTTCTGTAGCCAGTGTTAACAAGCTTAAGTCTTCGAGCTTTCTCTGCACAGGTCCTTTTCCTGCATCTCACAATTTTGGGTTAGATTCACTATGAGACTGAAATTTGAAGCTGCAGCTTTGGTGCTGAAGTAGGTAATTTCATCATTTGGCATCCACAGTTTTATTTTGGATGTGGGCATTCTTATGTACTTAAAATTCCTGCTCAATGTGTGGGAGTAGGCAGGTGCCTGAGAATGTATCCCCACAAGCTGCTGAGACCTAGTCAAAAGCAGGTATTAAGCACAAGAACACACTTTCTTGCATATATGGTGGGGGCATATTAGTCTGTAAACCTGGAGTTAGTGCTTCAGTGCTCCCTCCTTATTTTGCATGCACCATTCTGAGCTAAAATGAACTGAAGAAGTTTAGAGGCCTCCTTCTACTTAAAAGTCCTGTTGATTGATAATATAGCACTAACTGGCAATTAAACACTGTGAAATATAGGTCCAGGGATTCTTTTAAGTTAAATATATTCTTTTTCCTTCAGAGGCTCAGAATGAGAAAGCTGCATGAAAACTCACTGTGATGATAGTGCTTTTCCTTTCCTTTTTCCTTTCCTTTCCTTTCCTTTCTTTTCCTTTCGTTTCTTTTCTTTTCCTTTCCTTTATTTTATTTTCTTTC
>NW_024884811.1:14218728-14256710 GCF_019232065.1 Centrocercus urophasianus
CTTTGCCTTGCCTTTCTTTGCCTTGCCTTTCTTTGCCTTGCCTTTCTTTGCCTTGCCTTTTGCCTTGCCTTTCCTTTTTCCTTCATTTTTCTTTCCTTTATTTTTCCTTTATTTTTCCTTTATTTTTTCTTTATTTTTTCCTTTCTGTCCTTTGCCATCATAGTTGAAATTCCAGTCTTCAGCATTAGCTCACAACCTAGAATAGCGTGCATGCTTGCAGACATCTATACTCATATTGTCAGAACTATGCTAATGTAGCTTGATGGATATTGACACCACGCCTGCTTAAGCCTATATTAACATTTAATTGATGATATATATACATTTAAATGTCCTAACACGAGACGGAGTGAGATGGATATGGCATGTAGAAAGAAGAGCTAGAAGCATGGCAAACAAGGGCATTGGTGAGCACTGGATCTGAATCTATGGAGTCCTAGGGTTTCTGTTCTTAATCCTCTTTCTTTACAAGGTGAGCATGGGAAGGTTCACATGTGAATCATGTAGTGGTCTCACCCTCACCTATCTGTGAGTGTCCTCTCTGAGGACTTCAAGGTTATTGTAGCAAAGGTCTCACCTGAGAGGGAAGAAGACTGGCTGTATGAATCTCACATTACAGCTCACTGTACAGACTACTATGACGGCAGGAAAAGGAACCCATCCAACAAGCAGGAAATACGCATCACAATGCATTCAAACTAATTGATTTTACTGGGAAAAGCGTTAGCTGGCTATTTGGTAAAATAGCACTGCATTGCAGTGCCTTTGAAGTGCCCTCTAGGTATGCTCTAGTCTTATCTATGTGGCAAAATATTTTCTAATTACTTCTTAAATGCAGGCCTAAAACTGTTCCAATGTCATTTGCTTAAGACTTCCTGCAGTATCCTTATTCAAAAGTGCCACTTTGTAGTTAATTCATTGTTCTCCCTAGATTCTGGCAATATTATCTTACTTCTGCAGGATATTTTTAGGGAGTATGACAGTAAAGTATCTCTATTTGCAGTGGGTGTTATGGTAAGTAATGCTGCATAACTGTCAGAGCAACAAATGAGCTGGGGACCAAGACTGTAGAAAAAAAAAATGAACAAGACATAAGATCATCCCCCATGGTGCTCAGTGTAAGCACCACGAGACTAAAGAGGTAGATATAGGGAAAGCTATGCGGACTATCACCTGACAAATCTGATTTTAGAGGGTAATACTTAGACCAGATACTTAAAGATCACTAACAGCTGCCAATTGCAGGAGTAGTTCTATACATTATATTTTCTTTGGAACTGAAACAGAACTCCATTTAAAGCCTTAACAGCAGACAACATCAGTTATCCTTCCTTCCAGTTCCTGGGGAAAAGAGGACTGGCGGGAATCTGATCAATGTTTATAAATACCTGAAAGGAGGTGGGGGATAAATGAGGCCAGGCTCTTCTCAGTGGTGTGCAGAGATAGAACAAGGAGCAATGGCCTAAAACTTGAACATAGGAAGTTCCAGACTAACACACAAAGAAATTCTTTATGGTAAAGGTGACAGAGCACTGGAGCAGGCTGCTCAGAGAGGCTGTGGAGTCTCCTTCCATGGAGATATTCAGGACCCATCTGGACGCCTACCTGTGTTACCTGTGTGACTTTAGCTGGGGGTTGGACTTACTGACCTCTTGAGATGCCTTCCAACCTCTGTGATTCTGTGATTCTGTCATTCCATGATTCTGTGATACCGCTGCCTCCATTGGTCGCAGGCCAGGAAAGTACCTGCAAAAGCTAGCAGACTAGTGGTATTTCATCAGTGCAGTCCTTACCTGTCCTATCCACTATGAGATACTTCCACCGTAGCTTTTTTACAAAGAAAACAACCTCGTTTATTTTGTATGTAGCACCTGAGTTTTTTCTGTCTAGGTCATGCACATAAATCTCATCAGCATTATTCTACCAGCTCTTCCCCAGGTGTAGACGGATTGCTGGAAGACCTCTGAGCATCATTCCCTAAATGCCTGAGCTGAAAGACTCATGTTAAAGCAAACACACAAAATTCTTCACCATGGCATTTGAAAACCAGAGTAGCAGGCTTCATTGCCTGAAGCTACAGGAGATAGTACTATGCAGGCTAGGTAGGATCTTGAGTTACTGTTATGAGATAAATATAACTGCAAAGCAAATCTGTTCAGATAGTTTTCCTTCCTTCTCAGGCTTGTTTGCAAGTTTAAAGAACCTCCTGAAAAGCAATGTAAATTAGGAATAGGATGGGAAAATACCTACTGAAACTATTACTCAGAGCTTTCAATATTGTTCTTACTTTAAAAATGTAAAATATTCTGTAAAATTCAAACTCAAATTATTTTTTCTTTAGCTTAAAACAATCCCAGTTGCACTTTTTTTTTTTAAATCAGGAAAACAAAACTTGATTTTTTTCCTTGGAAAATGTAGATTTCAAATGTAATTTTGGTTTTCAGAACATTTCAAAACCCAAAGTGTAGCCTTTCTTGCCGATTCACAAACTTTCTGCCTTAAATTAGATTTTCTTCATGCCTCTAACAAGAGAAAATTGCAAATAAAATGACTGTTAACTGTGGTATTTCTGATTTGCTTCCTGTACCACTCCTCTTCAGTCCCCACAACTTTCTTCCTCATCACACTTCTCACAGAGTTTGTGGCTATATACTGATATCTTGCACACTAAAGTCTAAATTTCCATTATGCCCAGCAGTCATAACTAGACTCAGATGTTCAAGAGATCAAAACTCACAGAGTGTCTTCAAACTTTTTGCAAAAAGAACTGAATTTTCATGTATTGTGACCCTAATTGGTGCTGGAGGATAGAGGAAGATGCAAGTGCCTTTGAAGATAAGATCTAGATGGGACTTGCCCACATTACAGCAATGCAAACATACAGTTCATGGTTACTGGATAGTGATGTCAACAAGCAGTAAGGCAATGAAGTGATTCAGGCTAATTGACACTGTAAAAATCTAAGTGCCACAACTGGTTCTGCTATAGACACTGTCCATAATTTTGGCCAAGTAAACCACAGATGTGCTTTTGTGGGCAGAATTTTATGGACAGTAGTAGCTATACACTGATATACATTTACAAATTCAAGCAAGGTCACTAAGCTTTTGGGCCTAAAAAAAATCTTTAGGCACTTAACCTGCCAATAATGATCTCTTCTTTCTCCCTAGCCTTTGTCCATGCTGTCTGCTTAGACTGATAGTTCTTCAAGGCAGTGACCGTCCCTTATTTTTCTACAGTATATTTGTTGAATTGCAACAAGGAACAAGGGATTTCAGCTAATGATTTCTGATTTTTTCATAATATAAGGTATTACATACAGTAATGAAGAAATTTGAAGTGTCATATGTGGGATTCTTTTTATCATATTTTTCATTTCTATCTCTGAAGAAATGAACACTCAGCTTTTCAGGTCCATGTTGATAGCAGCATCAGTAATATTTTATATCCCTTGCCATTTCAGTGGTGTTTCATTGCTCTTCATTTTGAGCAAAATCAGCAATTTCTATCAGAAGTTTCTGATAAGGCAGGTATCTATTTTCAATAAATACGTTGCTTTCGTATATGTCCTTTTCTTCAAAATCTTTTCAACTTCTATGGGAACTGAGTATTCTGTGTATTAATCATTACTTGATTTACTCTGTTTCACTTTTGGCTAGCTTCAATGCTGGTAATGGATTCTTCCAGAATTCCTGAACTACCCTCTGTTAGACTTTGAATGTTGATCAGATAGAAGGGAGTAGAAACAAAAACACTCTCGGTGTGGCACTTAAGGAATTTCTTGATATTCAAGATGGACAAGATAAGCCACCAGTGAAGTGTTGACATCCTGTAATATTTGGAGTTATTAAGTCGAGTCAAGATAGTATGTGCTGTGGAAAACATTTGTAAGCTGATGGACAAGTATGTGCAGTAGTTCTCTTTCAAGGTGTTCTAACATTCTGAAACATGTACCTGCAGTAATTTTTTGAACCTGAAATTTGACTGAAGATAGCTACAAGGCATAACAAAATAAATTAAGATTTAAAATTTTTATTTTTAAATAGTAGCTTTCAAGAAAAAAATTAGGAGCAGTTTTTGCATGTGAATGCTAACACGGTGAAAATTACTGGTTTGTATGTCACAATCTTGTACAAGTTTTCAAAGCGCTTTCAGCGTTAGTCTATTTTAGGAATTTGGGGTGAGGTTAGAGAAAGATTGACTAGCTAGACCTCAAATTAAGCCTAATATAGAACAGCTTATTGCTATTTACCTTGACTTAGCAATAGGCAGGCTTTGCTATCCTTTATGATTGATGTCACAGCAGTTTTGTATTTTAATCAAATTTGTTTGTAGCAGCTTGGAGGATTTCTATAAATCTGCTTTTACAGCAGTTGGATATCCCGGCTTCTGCGAATTGCTGCAAAAAACTGACATACTGTTATACTGACTCCTCATGTTTCCCTGAACTTTGACAAATGCTTTTTACAGTGTTGTATGTAAAACAATAAGCAACGTTTTCTCTAGTGTTGTCATGGTAAGTTGTCAAGTTGTCCCTTAGCTAAGCTGATGATCTGGAAGGTTCGGAAGGTGATTTTGATATGCAGAATGTAAGAGCTTTAGCTAATATTTACCTTTCCAAAAGTTTGATGAACTCTATCTAGCTCTGAACTGTCCAATATCCCTTTTCAGGTACTTTCTTATTCCAACATATTTTTTCATGATCACCAGGGAGAATATGTTATAAAATAAGAAGACTTTGCAATGTAAGTATCCTTTGCTGATAGTTTAGTCTTCCAGATAAAAGCATGAATAGACTAAATTTTTAAGAGCATCTCTGAAGACATGAGCAGATAAGTGTATAGATATTCAACACAGGAAGTATCTTTAAGCAAGGTCTGGTTTTACGTTCACTTCCTTTCTAGACTTCCATGAAACATCCTTCAGAACAGTTGCAATTTTAGATATCCTAACATTTTGTATCAGACTTAAAAGCAGTGGAGACAACAAAATGATGTTTACTTTGACATTATTTATCTTAGAATCATGGAATCACTTGGAATGGCTTGGATTGGAAGAGACTCCAAGGATCATCAAGTTCCAAACTCCTTGCCACAGGCAGGGCTACCAACGTCCAGATCTGGCACTAGACCAGGGTGCTCAGGGCCCCATCCAACCTGGCCTTGGACATCTCCAAGGATGGGACATCCACAACCTCTCTGGGCAGCCTGTTCCAACCCTTCACCATCTCTCTGTGAAGATCTCCCCCTTACATCTGATCTAAACCTTCCCTTCTTGAGATTAAATTGTTCCTCCTTGTCTTAACACTGTCTATCCTTGTAAAAAGTTGATTCCCTTCCTTTTTACAATCCCCTTTCAAACACCGGAAGGCTGAAATGATGTGTCCTCACAGCCTTCTCTTCTCTAAGCTGAACAAACCCAGTCTTCATAGGGGGTGGTCCAGCCCTCTGATGATCTTTGTGGTCTTCCTGTAGATCCTCTCCAACAGCTCCACATCTTTCCTCTATTGGGTGGCCCAGGCATGGGCATAGTACTGCAGATGGGGCTTTGTGAGGCCAGAGTGGGGAGGGACAATCACCTCCCTATCTCTGCTGGCCACCCCTCTTCTGATGGAGCCCAGGATATCACTTGCTTTCTGAGCTGCAAGAGCACGCTCACCTTTGGAGTTTGTTGAGGTGCCTCTGAATGGCATCACTTCCTTCTAGTGTGTCAACCAAACCACTCAGCTTGGTGTTATCAGCAAACTTGCTGAGGGTGCACTCGATTCTGTCATCGATGTCATTGATGAGGATGTTAAAGAGCACCTGTCCCAAGGCAGACCACTGGGGGACATACTTGTCGCTGGCCTCCACCTGGACATAGTGTCATTCACCACAGCCCTCTGTCAATGGCCTTCCAACCAATTCCTTATTCAACAAATAGTCCATCCATCGAATCTTTATCTCCCCAATTTAGAGGTAAGAATGCAGGGGAACCATGTCAAAGGCCTTGCACAGGTCCAGATTGATGACACTCATCTCCTTCCCTTAATCCATTGACGTTGTCACACTATCATAGAAGGCCATCAGATTGGTCAGTTGCAACCTTCCCTTGGTGAAGCCATGCTGGCTGTCTCAGATAACCTTGCTCATCCCACATGTGCTTTAGCATGTCTTTCAGAGGATCTGTTCCATATCTTCTCGGGCACGAGAAGGCTTACTGGCCTGTAGTACATTTGTGAGGTTTTTACTCAAAACGTGTACGAAGTGGTAACATTGGCTCAAATTTTTAAGACAGGTATCTTTTAAAAAAAAAATCGTTACATATGATATTGTTTACAAAGGAAGTTTTTGAATGTGCAGTTTAATATTTAGTTGTGTGACTGTTCATGGATTCCTGACAACAGTGCTGCTGCCTAAAACTGTCTGCTTGAAATGCTGTGTGTACGCCAAGCAATGGAGAAAAAGCTCCTTTTACATTGAGCCAGAATTTCAAACAGAATGTTTTTCCACAAATATAACAAATGTACATTGCAAGGAGTTATTTTTAACTGAACTTTCCATGTATTCCAATATTTTATGTAAAGTTACTCTTCCTTAATTGTTATTAGCTGTGAGTTTCATTTGATAACCCTTATTAATCATTCTGTTGGCAAAAAGAGAGATTCCTAATATACCTGAGAAGATTTTTTTTTTAATCATCCATATTTTCTTTTTTGTATATAAATGAACTGTGCTGCAAAAAAGCAGATAACAACAAAAATAAATTTTAGCAGCAGCTTTGAAATATTTTCAGTGGGAAATCTTATTTCTTCTTCCTCTACACATACTTCTCTTTTCACATGACAAGAAGCTGTGAGTAATCCTAGGTGCAGATCACAGTCACTTCTTTTTCCTCTGTTAATCTTAACAAGCATGGGAAATAGGAATAAAAGCTGAGTATATGCAGGGAAACAAAACCCATATAGGAATAAAAACTTCTCCTGTTCTGGCATTGCTTTTCCAGCCCTCAGATCTCCCCAGCTTTAAGAGTGTGATAACAATAAGTGTTCTCTGCAAAGTTATTTAAGATTTCCATATGCAAAGGCCTAGTCAGAAGGCCTTAGTCAGAAGAAGAAAAAAAATGATATCTACTGCATTATACCACTGCCACATATACCATTACCACAGATGATAATTCTTCTGAGGTAAGTAGGAAAATTGCTTTTTATTGAAGTCATTCAATGACAAACACCACAGATGTTAGCTGAGTTCAAAGTGTAACCTGACATTCATGGGCAAGTTTATGTATTATGCCTTTAAACTTTGATTCTTCTTCCTATTAAAGTGGTTTACATTTAACCATGTAAAAATCCCAGATTTCCTTTTCTGTGGGCTTTCATTTAACTAAAGCTTCCCTTGATTCATATGTTTGATGGGAATCTTACGCTTTTGTGTTATTCGTAATAAAACCTTCATGAACTGTTGTTCTGTCTGTCCCAGGGCACTTTATCACTAACTCCCCATCAATAAGTCTTTCTGAGGACTCCATAAAATGTTCTTTACAGATCAAATCAACTAAGATTTAAGACAGTTATAAACAGCAAATAGAAAAGGAAGTTCAGTGTGAAAGGGCAAAAAGGTGGCTCGGATTTCTCTTCATCGTGACTGAGAAAAGATAAACAAACTTAGAACAAAGTCATTGGAATTTCCTTCAGATCAAATACACTGCATTATGGACTATACCATCTTTCAGGGAAAACAGACCTCACAGCATACCTCTATCTCCTGTAGCCTACTAGAACTTGTCTACTTAATCAAAGGATTTTGAATGCCAAAGCTATCTTAACTAGTAAGACATTAACACTGCTCAGAATCTAGTGCTGACAAGAGCGAGATTTATTGTAAGCAGTGTACCACTTGAAACAATAACACAGGACTGGAAGTGGTCCTAATAGCAAAAGAATTCATGCCTTGCATGCAGGTGAAAAACAAGTTTTTTAATATCACAGCTTGAAGAGTTCATTATCCACAAAACACATTCTGAATTCATTTAACCTGAAGCCCAACACTAACACGCAGAAGTTACAGCAAAACAATCTGACAAAGGAGAAGAGCTGGAAAGATAACTGCCAAGCTCATGCTTCAGTTCTGCGAGAACAAAAGGATTGCTGTGTGAAAATTCCCAGGGGAATTTTGGAAATGAGTGACTCCACTCCTGCAGAATGATGCATCAATAACTCCTCCTGCACTGCCACCTGGATTTGGAGGAATACTTACTCCAAGTTTAGCACTAAGAATATGAAAAGAGTTCTTCACCAGAATTTGAGCTATCAAAAGAAAATAAATTTGTAATGTCCTTCTGGATGATCTATAGAAGTACATAATATAAATATTTTGGACTACACAACGTTAACAATCCTTTTGACATTGCTCAGGTTTAGGGATCTGTCCTTCTGCATAAACCTTGATTCTCATTCTATGTAAGTAATTCTGGACATTATTTTTTTTCCTAACAGTGCTACTGTTTTTGGTGCACAGGGATAATCACAGTTCTTAGGGCAACAATAATGACTGGTAACAAGGCATTTGCACAGAGTTTTGTTGATGCAAATTTTACTAGAGCACAATACAGTGTGAAAACAATAGAAAAGACTTGTCAAAAAATTTCGCTTGCATTGTGATTCTCTAAATTCCATATATCAAGAGCTGGAGACAGTGTAATGAAGCTCAGTCTAGAGAGGAACACATTTTCTCAAGGCTTCAATGCAATTCATTTTCAGGCTAGTCTGCCTCAAAAAGCAAATGTCCATGTAGAGATATCCTCTGGGAACACAAATTGTATTAAAAGCATTTCTATTATTTTCTTGAGAACTGCATGTGTGAGCTTGTTATTCAGCACACTGTGCAGTTTTTAGAATGTGGTTCATGGGAAGAAGATGAAGATTGTTTTGAGAAAGCTGGAGAAAGCAGATTTTTCTTCCTATGGGAAAATATATAAAACACAGAAACACATATATGCAAGTAAATATAAAATCCCCATTATTATTTCCATTTCAAAACACATCTATTCTTTGGAAGTATTTGGTATGAGTTTATAAAATGTGACGGAATGAGGTGAATTCCTTTGAGAAGAATACTCTTAAACCTGCATTAGTCAAGAAACTCCCAAGAAAGGCTTTCTAGTGCATCTATTCCAGAAAAGTTTGGACAAATCCTGGACTATCTCCTCCCATACTTAATGGTAAATTCCACTTCTTTTTCCCCCTATAAACTTATTACCAAAGCCTTACGTTGAAGCTGGGAGAGAAGGAGACATATGGGATTATGGAAAGAAAGAGAGAAAATATACACATTTTAAGGCTTGCCTGCTTCATAGACAATACCATAGATGATTTTTATTCTACTTTACTCCCTGAAAACTATTTTATTGCTGAGATACTGATTAGCATGTTGCAAATGTCACAGATAGTGTTAATTCTGCTGACAACCACTATTCCACCTAATCCACAGTGGATCCAGAGAGACCCGTAGGCTTACAACATGCCATTCCGATGACAGAGTTTTAAATGGAAACTGTCATTTTTTTTCCTTATGCCTCCTGTTTGGCTTTGGAATTTTCCATAACAGTTGGAGAATCCAAAGGAAATAAGAGGACAAGCAAATAAGTGAATGGATTGTGGTTAGAAAAAGAAATGTTTATTCAAACACAAGAATAATACCAGTTGTAGAATTCTGGATGCTTCTTGTATGTTACTGTTTCTAAGGACATCCAAATGGATAATATTTACGAATAGTGGGCAGCATCCAAGAAGTCTTCAGTTTTGTACCAGATTAATTTATCTGGTCTCAATTGCCTTTTGTCTGAACTCTATTGCTCTACAGACATATCTAATCATAAGTATTTGCATTAAAGCTTTTCAGATAGAGACAATGTTTCAATTATAGTAACCTGAAATCATATAGAACATATGCTTTATTTTCTTGTTCTGTTAGGTTTTTTTTCAGTGCAGAAAAATGTATCTGTGTAGGAAGAAAGAAGAATCTGCTTGTTTCAAATACATACATGCACAACTGCTTTTGTCAATACAGTAAATGACACAGTGCATGTAGTTTGGATATGCTTTGACCAAAATGTGCTGTAAGACAATTTATTTTGTACTATGGAAAGTAGTCCTTGGCCATTTCATTTTCAAGGAATAACTAGATATCAGCTTTTAACAGCTAAGTAGTTTCAAAATAAAAATTTATATATTTGTTGCCAATTTCCATCACTTATTTGAGCCACAAAGGTCATGAAATTGACAAACAGCCTGAGATCATTTGTAAAATTAATGATGTTGAAAATTATAGCATATAATAGGACTGTGAGAAATGTTGCCTCTAATACCACGAATCTGTGAGTAGAACTGTCTTCAACAGAATCATAAAATCATAGAAATATAGACACACCAATTTTGGAAAATGCCTCCAAGATCATCCAGTCCAACCATTCAGTGCAAAAATGTTGTTCTTCCTGTTAACTAACTTAAGGCAATACCACTTCTCCCTGCTTTGAGCTTAATCTGCTGTAATTTTGTAAACGTTTTGTGACTGAATACCCTAACATACACTACTTCTTAAATTTCTTTCTCCTTCTTTGACTTGGAGAGATCTGGAGAATTTTACTGTAAAAATAATTTCTGTGTAGTTTCTGTTGCCTAACCTGCTGTTGGAAAAGGAGAGTGATTTCAGGTCTTCTCGATTAGCAGGGCACTTCTTATGTCATTTGGTTTAAAATTTTGTGGGTGAAACCACCTGCTCTGATTGAAGCCAAGGAAAGTCTCAGGTCTGGTTCTTCCAGTAATACAAATTGTATCTGAACCATCAGAACAATTTTCCCTCTCCCAGAGCTCTGTGAAATATTTTCTTAAAAAAAAAACAACAAACAAACAAACAAACAAAAAAAAAGCACATTTTGAAATCTAAGCTAATCTTGCTAAGTAGAAAAGTAGAAAAACATGATTGTTTTAGATAATGATAAGTATTTGCAACATATAGAAGCAAAAACTCGCATCTATTTTACACAAATCACAAAATGTTACAGTAATTTTTCTGGGAACTTTTGTATTCTGGTGTCTTTTTGAGTGTGGCAATACAATGCAATGTATTTTCAATCCATAAAGTGGGAGTTCTGTTACAATATTGAAAAGGTGAAAAGAGATAGGATCATATATTTCATTACATAGCTTAGTAATATCAAATCTTTGCTGTATATAAATCAGTAGTCCAGTTTATTTAATAATAAAAACAAACACATAAATGTCTATATGTAAAGCTTCTTACTTAAAGACTTCAAGTGATGTGGCCAGAAGTATTTAGAAGGATATTATTTTAGGTTGTGTTTAGGCATAAATTTCACTCTCTGTTGCCAACAGCCATCACTGAATTCACGGCCCCCAAATCTAGCAAACAGAATGGAATGGATTTAAGTCAGTTTATATTTTGGTCTAGAAATTATTAAAAATTATGTGTTAAGATTGTCCAACACTGAATCTAGAACTGGCAGTATGTTCTTGCTTAGCCTGGACTATATGCATCTGATATGTTGAGTCATGGTAATCTAGAAAAAGTTGTTAGGATCAAAATTACCCCACCATGCGTACTGGTTATGCCCAAACAGGAAGGATTTAAACTTTGCTCTTTACCTTTGCTCTATGTACTTGTAAGAATCTGTCTGTAATCTTTCTGCATAAAATTAATCATTTCATTTTGAGATTTTGAGTTCCTCTGACTTTGAAAGTCAGGTGTGGAATGAAGATGAGCAAGAATAGCCAAATGTTATGTCAGCATTTCATATTCTCTGAGATTTAACCTTCAAAGACAAGCCATATGTCAGTTAACTCTTCCACTTCTGGGTCTTCATACCATTGTGTGACAAGAAGGACACTCTCCAGCACTCTCCAGACAGCACCAACATTACTTATCGTTGAATCAAAGAGATGAAAACTCTTTGGAACCCTAAAGGAGTAGTGAAAGTGCAACAAAGTAAATCCGGAAAAGGGACTAAAAATTAAAAGCTCTATGAACATGCACAGGAACCTGTTGCACTGGTTGTGCACAATGTAATACCAGAGGCATAGTTTTTAAGCCACTGACACTGAAACAAATTATTAAAGGGATAACAAAATTGTTTTAGCTCTACATAAGCGGCTATTCCTATTAAGAAACAATAATCCTTAAAATACGGCTGCTACATTTTAAAGTATCTCTCAGAAGTTGCTCAGGGATGAAAAGTAATCAGATTTATTTTTTAAATATAGCCAAATCATGGGTGCAGAATAAATCTCCCATGTGCTCTGAATAGAGGTGTACAGCCCAGGTGGGCTGATGGTATATCAGAGGAAATTCTAGCTGACAAATGTTAATTTCAAAGCATGAAAAATAAAGTTAACATAAAAGATCTGAAGGTTATCTAGCAACACATCAGAGAATCACAGAATCACAGAACTGTAGGGGTAGGATGGGACCTCTGGAGATGATCAGATTCAATTCCTTGCTAAAGCTGCATTTCTACAGTAGTTACACAGGAAAGTGACCAGGTGATTTTTGAATATCTCCAGAGGTCACTCCATATCCACTCTGAGCAACCTCTTCTAGTGCTCTGTCATCCTCTAAGTATGTTTCTTTACCGATTTCTACAGTAGGCTACACAGGAAAGAGACCAGGTGACTTTTGAATATCTCCAGAGAAGGTCATTCCACATCCATGCTGAGCAACCTTTTCCAGTGCTCTGACATCCTCTAAGTAGGAAGTTCTTTCTCATGTTCAGATGAAGCTTCCTGTTTTTCAGTTTCTGTCTGTTGCCCCCTGTTCTATTGTTGCACAGAACTGAAAAGAGTTCATTAACACTGCCTTGACTCCTACGTTTTAGACAAAGAGTTATGATATCTCCTCTCAGTCTTCTCTTCTCCAATCTGGAAAGTTCCAAGTCTCTCAGCATTTTCTCATACAGAAGATGCTCCAAGCCCCTCATCATCCTTATCACAGTCCTCTGGACTTTCTGTAGGAAATCCTAGAGATCCTAGTGGTTCTAGAGGGTCAGGACTGAGCAGCCCAGAACTGGACACAGTACTCCAGGTGTGGCCTCACCAGTGCAGAATAGAAGGGAAGGATCAACTCCATCAACCTGTTGGCCACACTCTTTAATGCTCCCCAGGATACCATCGGCATTCTTGGCCACCAGGGTACACTGCTGACTTACGGCCAACCTGTTGTTCACCCCAACACCCAGGTCCTTCTCTACAGAGAAAAAATGTGTATCTGCCAATCAGTATAGTTGAAAAATGGGTATAAAAATGTAATATGTCCTTAAGGAATTTCCTTCCCCACCTTGTTCTGATGGAGTAGAGGGCAGAACACTCTAATGCTGGTTTTCATACCCCTTTGGTGAAAAAAAAAAAGGGAGGAAGAGAATATTCTGGGCCTGCAGGTTTTATTGCTGTGTTTTTGCGGTCCTGATCTGCCTGGAATCTGGGACCAAAAGCCAGGATGCCCCTTTCTATCCTGAAAATCCAAATTGCTGTCCTGTAGTTTTATATATCCCATGGTACCGTGTCTTCTACCTTTCTTACTTTGCTAGTGAGGAGAACACTGCCCCAGCTGCAGCCATACAGTCCCCTAATTATAGGTCTTCTTTGATAATGCACAATTTCCCAAGTAATAAGCCAAGAGAAATGTGATTTCCAGCTCATACTGATGCAGCAATTTATTCTCCAGTCTAGTTAAAGTTAAGATACAGGAGGAAAAGAGAAATGCCAGACTTGTGGAAGCTAAGAGCAATATGCAACTGTCCTGAGCTGTGGGTGCTTGCCAGGGTGCTCAGCTGGGGAAGACACTGGGACTAGTTCTTCTAGGTTTTATAGTATCAGAGCCATTCTTCTAGAAAAAAAGGAAAACTACTAAATCTAGCAGGCATACCAGTGTATGCTGAGCTCCTGTCTTTTCCCTCATGTGTTTCACAAGTGGGAGCCTTGCAGATGATTGCTTCTGACCATAAAAGGGAGTTTCTAACCTGGTATGTGCATACATGTTCTCGTGGGGTTTTCCTTCTGTATACACCCATTTTGCATTTCTATATTTCCATATAGGTCTGACGCAGTAAAGAAAGAACTGCAGTTTAAATGAAAGTTAATTCCTCTGATAAAGTCACTACAGTAAAAGTACATTAATTTGCCTTATTACTGAAGAACTGCACACTCACTCATACATTTTTTTCCCTACTCAGGATCAAAAGCCAATGGTAAAATTTTTGCAGAGCCCAAGAATTTTGATAAAAATATGTACTATTCCAAATATTTCAGGTAGAAATATCATCACATTAAAAACTCTTCCATTACAGACATACACAATTCTGAGAACAGGTACATGACTGCTGTATGGCCTTCACTGTACTACACAAACATTTCTGCATATTTGAGGGCAAGACTTTGGACATAAAATATTAAGAAGTGAAACAGATTTCAGATTTCCCTAGTCGGGACCTACATTAAAAACAGGTCTTCACGCCTACAAATTGTACAACAGCTATGCATATTTTCATTCAACTGGTTCAAGCTAAGAGGACTTTAGCTGTGGTAAAAAACAGTAGAAGAAGGCTTGACTTGTTTTTGATCTGTTAAGAAAAAGGGGAGTGTGCAAGTGATCTAAAAATGTAACAGTCCTTAAGAAATTTACAGTAAATACTGACTTAATTTGTACTATTTTTACCTGGCATAGAGGAAAATAATACCTGTAGCCAGTGATGTATGAAGTGAGCAGAAAAGAACCAGTAGCATGACTGCACTGCAGTATGCATGGCCATGTGCTGGGATTGTTATCAGCACTGCTTGTCGTTGGGAAATATACAGAGTCTAGGTACAATTTGATACTTCTGACTGCTGAGAAAGTAAAGCAGGAGTTGGACTTTGTTCTCATTTGTGATTCAGACCTTCAATTTCGTTAAGCTGAAAGGTCAATATTCCAACACAGGAGTTTCCAAAGACTTTAATGAGAAAAATCTTGCTTCAAATTCATGTGCAAAAGCATACTAAGGAAAAACTCTCTTCATCTGTCCTCTAAATGACACATTAAAAATTTTCAGGCTTGTATATTTACAATAGGATGACAGACGTTTTGAGGCAACATTAACTCATCTTCCTTGTATAGCGCTTTTATTCATTAAAGTACACCATTATTAATTTTACACTATTAACATATTAAGGAATTCATTTTAAATAAAAGAGTAAGTTAATATAACCAGAGTAAAACTACAGTGTTTGAGAAATTAGATTTACACTCTGTTACTGAATCTCCATGTAAATACCTATGCTTAAGCCATCGACTATCAATTACTAATGAGCAAATGAGTTCACTTTAATATATTTTCTTCATGGTTTATACTGTATTTTATGACGTAGGCTGTATTCTGTCTATGGGGTGAACTGAATCTATGCCTTTGCCCTCTCCTCTTTGGAAAGGTGGATATTGCAGTGTCAAACTTGCAGGTAGGGGTAGCAGAAATTGCATTTACATTGGGATGAGCAATGGGACAAGGATTAATAAGTTCAGGTGAAAGACAAGCAGTGTAGAGTAGCTGGGCCCTTTTTGAAGACTTTGCAAAACCTGATCAGAGCATTTCCAAACTCTGTTTCTCAGTGTTTTTGCTTTTATTAATGCTGTGTCTGATTTCTCAATTGCAAGGAAGGAAACTTTGAATAACTCCACTGAAGTTATTGCAAGTTAGCTGTAAGGGACAATGGTACTAGAAACAACTTTGCTTTAGGATTAGATTAATTTTGTTTATAACAGATGCTAAATATATACAATGAAGTTCAAGCTGTAGATACTGGCTCTACATACTAAACATTGTTCACTCATGTTTAATTGAAACTTGTGCTTAAAAAGAGGTAAATGTTTTGCTTCTTTGAAGAGAAAGGGTTTTGCAGTTACAGTCTCCTAATTATTTAAATCCATTTAAATTATGAGTCCTTGTTTCCAGAGTTACTATCAGCGTATGCTCACTAATTTTTTACAGAAAGCACATTATTATTTAAGTGTATATATGTCTGATGTCCATATTGAAACTACTTATCTGTGTTACAACACCTGGAAATGCTTTTATATAATCTTTATTTCATTGCTTTCTGATGTATTGCTATCATGAGATTAGACCTGTGATCAAAGGAAATATATCAGCATACTGTAGGCAGCAGTGAAGCAACAATTTTGAAGACTAGTGTGCACTGTTAACAGCATCAAAGAGACAACTTTATCAACCCCCCTCTGTAATCTAGTTCATGAAGGGAGCATGTTCTGGAGTAGTCAAAGCCAGTTTATTTATGAATTTCTGTGTCCTTTTGTTACAACAGTAAGATTGGAAGTTTACTTTTTTATGGTAAGTTTTTCCTTTACAGTGACAGTGGCATCCTGGAAAAGAAACAAACTGAGTAACAGACAAGTTTTAGCGAGGGCAGATTGTACACTATGTAACTTACATTTCTACAGGTAAGTACTGATGGAAAATAACAGTAGGTTCCTAATTAAAAGACAGCAATTTTAGTTGCAAGGTGCTACTTGCTGCAAAGCAAGACTTTCTAACTACTTCCTGTATATTAAAATATGCACTTCAGGAAGCTAGAGTAAAAAAGAAAAAAATTGAAAACAAACAAACAAGGAAAACACTACTCCACCCTGCTTAGTTACACTGAACTGCATTCTTTTCCAAAGATGAAACAATTTGGTATGATACATCTTATTCAACTATATCCCATAAAATCATTTTCAGCAGGCCTCATTTTGTCTGGATATCTGCCTGTTTACTTACAAGGTAATATTATGAGTCTTTGACTGTATTTTTATACTAATTTGTGCAATGGGCTTCTGACAACTCTCTGAGATTACTTTGATCAGTTTGAAAAAGAGATCTCTGAAAATTTTCTGAAGATAAAACCCAAATGAGTATGTCGGATACTGGAATAGTAGGGAAACCATGGTAGCAGGGAGTTATGCAAGAGCAGAACAGATGTGCTGAGATTTTTAGTAAGATGCAACATGTACTACTGGTCACTGGAAGATTTGAATAGTACATAATATTTGGTTACCTAGATCCCTTGTGTAATATGTATTTTCTTGCATCTTTAGACTTCTGAAATGAAAAAGATTTTTGGCTTTTCAGCTTTGAAGTTCAAGCAAGAAATACTCTTCTTAATTATCAAATATTCAAAGTGCTGGTCTGGCACAGAAAAGAAAGGTAGCTATAGGTCAGTGAAAAGAGCAGACAACAGTTAATATGTGCTTTTACAGAGAACTTGAGTTCAAATCACATCTCAAAAAGGTGGGATGTTTAGAAAATGATCTTAGTTCTTAATTGATTAAGTGCTTACTGTTCCGCAAAGTCCATGAAAGTTTCAGGTATCTTCAGTGAGACTTAGTTTAGTTAAAACAAATGACAGGGTGGTTAGGTGTATTCCCTTTTCCCAGTGGTTTTTCCCCTCTCTTACTTATTCCTCTTACCTATGTTATTACCTTCTCCTCCTTGCTTCTCTAATTCTTCTTGCTAGAGTCTCACAAGCTCTGTTCTGCAAACATTTCCCTGCTTCTGACAATTTCCATTTGAATACTGTCTGCCATGGACAAAAGCTCGATGAGAAAAGCATCAGAGCCAGGCAATAATGGGCGTGAGTCAACCTTATTTTGTCAGTCTTACCTGCACTCTTTCATCTGTTGGACAATTGCAGGCATTCAAACTCCCTGAACTGTTTCAGACAGACTTTCAAGTCATGTTGTTCAATTCTTCTCTTTAGAATTACTCTCCCTTGTCCTCAAATTTAGCTTTGAATCAGTAGCAGTCCTGTTAGATCATGGCTCATATTCTAAAAGTGTATGAGGCAGGACCTGTAATAAGAAGGCACAAGATACATTTCAACTGTGTGCAGCACAGTTCTTGCTGATGGCATTCTTTGTGAACATCTACATTTTTTGTAGTTTTTTTTCCTTTTAAAGCCTTTTCCAAAAAAACCCAGAGGACATCAGTTACCATGGTATCTAACTTTACTTCCTGAAGTAGTATAAGTATAGTAACATCAGAAATGTTTGCAATAATGTAGTAGCAATACTGGGATAGATGATCCTAACCCTAAACATATATATTTATATATATATTTAAAACAGAAAAATAAAAAAAAAATACTGCAATTAAAAAAGAATTACAACTTCTTACAACTTACAACAGAATAATAACTGGGTATATCCACAATGTTACCTGTCCAATATGTCCTTGTAGCCCTCATCTAAAAGGGCTGATCTCCTTCATTGTCTGTGAGGGAGTGTAATTCTCATGCTTGTGGATTTATTAAGCTTTGTGTTTGTAGGTGGCTTTTCCTGTCACTGTGGTTTAATTAAACAGTACTTTCTGACAATGTGCAGCAGCTTTTGCGGTGTCTATTGAAAAGGAAAAAACACTGAACTATGATGTACAATTGACATCATAAAACGGACATGCATACGTCAACAAGATGCTGATTTGAGGAATGGGATGTTGTTGATTACAGTGCTATAGAATATGTTCCTGTTTTCTTTCTTTTTCTGCAGAGTTCCAGTAACACAATAACAACAGTGAAGAGGAAATATATTGTAAATGTTAATGTTCTGCTGGTAGTAGCTGCTGAAGGTGTTCACTGTTTGCTCATTTTTTGGTGTCTTTTGTGGTGTCCAAAAGGTTAGGAGGCTAGCTGATCAAAAGACAAATTAAATTGTGTTCTTATGTCATTATGGTAGCAAAATAATCCATACAGCATTGATTTGGATAGACCATCAAATAAAAAAAATGCACAAAGGCATTGTGGCCACATTGTGGACATGTGCAGATACTTGTCCAAACAATTAGAGAACAGACAGAGCCACTAAGTCTTTATGAGAATGCCTCAATTAAAAACGTTTATTCACAGGCATTCACTTTGTCTAGAGACTCCATAAATGTCCCATGTCTTTGAAGTTTATATATTTGTGATTGCTGAATAAAATATGAGACATCTGGTTATTGTTTACCCAAACAAGGTAGGAGCCTACTCAGATTTTCAGTTCTATATTGCCACTGTAGTAGGCAATAATTTGCCTTCTGCTTTGAAGTATCAAACTTTCCAATGTTTAGAGTTGTACCTTGACAGCTATACTGTCAAGAGCAGAAAATTGTTACGTGAAGAAGAGAGCAGTAAAAATTTTGAAAACTTCAGGCCAGATTTTTATCCTCATTGCATTCATTTCATGCCTGTGGGCACAGCAGAGCTGGAAAGCAAGTCAGACTGGTTGCGAGTTATTGGTGAAATCCACATGTGGGCAGACCTGGCATAGCCACTTGCTTACAAGCTTCCATTTGCCTTAGGTATAAAGCACGTAGCTGTGAGAAATCTTGGGTGTCTCATAACACCAGATGCTGCAAATGTTCCTATATGAACCAAAACAAGCTAAGATGGGAGAAATTATGCCTCGGAGCTGCACAGAGCAAATACCGAATGCCCTCGGGTGGGCCTCTGGCATTTATTCGTGCATGAGAGGATGGGAGAAGCATAAAATTTGCACAGATACATAGGAAAATATTAGATGGACAAACTAATTTCTCTGCAATGACTTGCCATCAGAGAAGAATTTAATTGCAGAGCTAATTTGTCTTTTAAACTCGTTTTAAGAGGTCATAAATGAAGTCACTGCTGAGGATACAGCCATCCTAGAGGAATCAGTGCCAGGACACTTTTATCTATCCATTGACTGTTTGCTTCTGGAATAGCTGTCTAGGCCTTGCGCCAGGTCTGTCTGTGTGTGGGTGTCTGAATGAGGTTCTTACTTCAGTGGCTGGCATGGGAAAGGAGCCCACCTCTTCCTTCCTTAGCAGAAGATGTTGGGCTTGTATGAAAAAAAGTTCATGTTTTCCAAGTGGTCTTACAGCTGCTGGAAAATCCATTCCCATTTGCATTCCCATACATGCTAATCTGGCTATAAGTAAATGAATAAGACTGAAGACATTCTTCTTTTAAGGAATGATATATACTGGTCTTATAATGTAATGATGTATAATTTAATAAAGGCTTTGTAATGTAATCTAATCTTGCAGAAATGTCAGTGGAACTATTTGATTTGTGTGATATCTTCACGAACTGTAGATAAAGTCCCTCAATAGCTGTATAATTAGCTTTGTTCTTATTTCTAGGCATTAGTAAGCAATGGATATCAGAAATTTTTGCCCTTCTATAGAGGTCTGTTTTCTATAAATGAGACACAAAACAAAAATCCAAAGAATGAGAACACAGTACCAGGAGACAAAATATCATGTGAAAAATTTAGCTTATAAATTGCTCAGCATGAAGAATAATATCCCGAAAATATATTGTAGTAAATCCTCTTATCCATTGGCTACATAGATTTCATGCTTATAAGAAGGAAAACACTCTTATCATCGCACCTTATCCTTATCCTAACACAACCCAGAAACATTAGTTTCCACTGGGATCTGAAAAATATTAATCCTGTAACAGTCACCACAAACAAACATGTTCTGTAGAAATCAATCACAGATTTAATTCATCTGGTGGAAATGACTGGAATTTAGTCAGTGATGCATGCAAGAAACATCTTTATTTTAGTATCCTTTATCTTATCTCTTTCATCCTATGAAGCACAGTGCCTAGATATTAGTTTGTAGATCACTGAAAGAAAGCAAAAATAATTTTGTTGAGTAGTTTGTCAGAATGACTGTATAAGAGTACATCTGTTGAGCAAGAAATCTGCTTTTCAGCATGACTATTCTCCAATGAGTACAATCAAAACAGATTCTATAAATGTCATTTTTCAAAATGTGTATTGATAGCTGGAGCCTTGGTGAAATTGAACTTAAGGAAGCATTAAGCTTTCCATGCCTCTCAGCTCTTCCATACAGAGAAATGTCTTTTCAAACATACTCCTTTTTAGTTCCCACGCAATCGGATGCATCCTGTTTGACTGTAGAATTAATCAGAGCACAGACAGAATTTTGCAAGGAGAGAAATGGAAATAAGCTTTAAATATTAGACAAAGATCTAAAACTTCAAAGAGGCAGCAGACTTTCACCAAAACACACTAAAAATGAATAAGCAAACAGAAAAACAAGATTAAATGCTGTATTTTCATTCAAACAATTTCATGAACAATTCAATCTGTTACAATACGTCATGATGAGATACACTGTTTAGTGAGTAGGAGGAATTTATAATCAAAGGTGAAGCTGTTACACATGCATGAGCCATTAATAATACGAAAGTGATTTAGCTGTTCTGTGTTAAAGGCTACAACCAGCGTTTAGTGGTATTCCTCAGGAATCAGTACTGGGACTTGTCCTGTTTTTTAATGATGAGGTGGACAAAAGGATTCAGTGTGCTCTCAGTAAGTATTTAGATGACACCAAGTAGGCAGGAAGTATTGATCCGCCTGGGGATAGCGAGGCCCTACATAGGGATCTGGACAGGCTGGATAGCTGGGCTGAAGCCAATGGGATGAGGTTCAACAAGACCAAGTGCTGGATGCTGCGCTTTGGGCGCAACAACCCCAGGCAACACTGCAGGCCTGGGGCAGAGAGCTGGTGGCAAGGTGGGAAAAGAATCTGGGGGTCTTAGTTGGTAACCAGGTAAATATGAATCAGCAGTGTGCCCAGGTAGCCAAGAAGGCCATTGGCATTCTGGCTTGTATCAGAAATAGTGTTGCCAGCAGGAACAGGAAGGTGATTGTCCCTCTGTACACAGCTCTGCTGTGGCTGCACCTCCAGTACTATGTTCAGTTTTAGCACCCCACTCTGCAAAAAAGACATTGAGGCCCTGGACTGTGTCCAGAGAAGGACAACAAAGCTGTAGAGGGGTCTGGAGCACAAGTCTTAGTAGGAGTGGCTGAAGGATTAGTCTGGACAAGAAGAGGCTCGGAGGACACCTTATTATTCTCTACAACTACCCGAAAGGATGTTGTGGTGAAACAGGGGCCAGCCTCTTCTCTTAGGTAACAGAGATAAGATTAGAGGGAATGGCAAGCCAAGGGAAATTCAGGTTGCATGTTAGGAAAAGTTGATACTTGGAAAGAGTGGTTAGGCACAGGAAGATATTACCTGAGGAAGTGGTTGAATCATTGTCCCAGGAGGTGTTCAAGAAAAGGGTAGACATGGCACTGAGTGATGTGGTTAATGGGATGAGTGGATGGTTGAACTAGAAGATTTTGGAGGTCTTTTCCAACCTTAATGACTCCATGTTTTTATAACTCTATGAAAGGGTATCATGGTTTTGTTCCTTTAAGGTATCTGTACTGTACACAACCTGTGCACAGGAATGCTTCCATGGTAACCCATGTGGATTTCATACTTCTCCCTCATTGCCAATAGACAAATGCTATTTGTCCAAAGGTGCTATCAGGGGTCTGATACATACTTTATATGTGTCGACAGTGTGCTCTATGTCGTTCACAGGAGTTTTCCACCTCTCTTCTTTGCAGGGGTAGATTCATCACCTACCTAGATCAAATTCTTGGCCCCCAAAACAGTACTGCCAGCTCTAAGTAGGGTGGAACTCTTTCAGATGATCAGAGTTGTGTGGGATAGGCTTTGTCTTACACACACTATTGGGTAGGAAATTTTGTAATATTGGTGTGAAAGAGGGAGAAACAGTTCCGTGTTTCTGTGTGTGTAAAAAAAAAAAAAAGGTTTTAAAAACCATATATATTGTACTGGTGGAAAGTATTAAACAGGATATCTTTAGAAGGTTGAAGGGAAATATTAAATTAACATAATTTTTTTCAGACAGGAAACAGGAACGTTTTAAAAGCAGTAGGCTCTCTCCAGCATGGAGTCAGAGGCTGCTGCAGAAAAGCTGAGGCACAGTTGATGTACTAATTATAAAACACTGGTGTGTCTTTCCACTTGTATACATAGTCTTATTTGTGGCATTTCTTTCTGTTTTGCCCATGGAGTAAATTTTGTCATAATCATGTGGAAACAAAATGAAAAGCATGGAAAATCAAAGCAAATGCAGTGTGAACCTACAGCATTTTGTGAACTAGAGGGCAAGTATCATGTACTAAAATAAGTTAGGAAAGTTGGCAGCAATGATTTGCTAGGAAGCATAGCCTAACAATAAAAGAGAGGGTGGAAGTGCCTGGTTTTCAGAATGATACGATGGGTACAGAAAGTACCTAGATTTCCAGTTTCTGTTCACTGTGATAAGAAGATGCCACATTGTAAGACACACAAGCTCTATGTTTTAACTATGTTTTCCAGAAAAAAACTATGGAGTTTTTACAGGCAACCAATTTTTAACTATTCGTACATAACTTACAGTAAATCTCTTCAGAAAAAAAAATTGGAGGCACTGAGAGGTACTTGTGCTTTACTTAGCTTACTTACTTAGTGCTTTACTTACTTTACTTAGTAAGAAAGATTTAGACTCAGTGGAGATATTGCAAAGGAAATCAGTGAGAATGATCACAGGTATACAAGACAAGATTGAAATAACTTAAGAATTTAACTTGAAGAAGACAGGATACAGGTGGTGAGGAGAAAGAAGGAGGCAGAATGACACTACATTTTAAATATACAAAAAGCTGATGGAGATATGAACACATAATTTTTCTCCTTCTTTCTACTGCACAGATGCTTTGCATGTCTTCTGTTACGACAGTCTCTGTTCAGGAGATTTAACAAAGAAATAACCATATCATCCTTAGTGGCTCTCTGACTTGTCTTCTCATTGACCATTCTACCTGACTGGACTCTGAAGAATAGGATGTCTGAGTGTGTAAACATCACCCAGGTGGTTTTCATCTGCATCAGAAAACACCATGACTCAATTTAGGAGATAAAATTCTTTCTTTATCTGCAAGGTGGATACAGAAAAGCCATAACATTTTTTTTTTTTTTTTTCTGTGAGAAGAGCGAGACATTAAATCCAGTATTCATCTGTGTTTAACTTCTGACATTGCTCCTGGCATGTCAGTTGCAGTGGGATAGCTTAAACCACCAAGCTCATGTTTACAGCATTTTGAAGAAAACTAACTGAAATCACATCCCAGTTTTCTTCTGAAAGAGACCATAAATACTGTGTGACTTCACTGATGACCAGTCATGGCTCAACATAAACAAGTGCTGAGCTATATTTGAATCAGGGATTTAAAATAAAGATTTTTCTTTTTCCCATAATCATCCTAATTTAATTACTGTGTCCAAGTCTAGTTGGTGTGGGTATGCATTTAATTATTCTTCCTGAATGAAACAATGTAGAGCTACCAGCGATACTTTGTCTCACGGTTTCATTTGAAAAAATGATTTCAGTGCCAATGATCTGTAAACATTAGCTAGTTTTTCAGTCTTTCGTATTATCATAGAGAAACGTGTTTTACCATAACAAATAGTGGCACACAAAATGGTGTGACACAGTTATGGAAATTCACAAACCTTCTGGGTTGAAATTCTTAAGGTCAGTTAAAACATTGTCATACAGTAGCCAAAGCAGGTATGCATTCTTCAGAGGAAGAGGGACTGCCAGAGCTCATGAAAGTGTGTTCCACTTTCTTGAGAGAATTTAGTTCAGCTGTGTCAGGCTACTGTTACTTCCATCTCCGTTGGCATTTTTAGCCATTCTCAAAGGTCCAACCTCACTTGATAGAGCTGAGAGTTATGACCCTTTGTACCTGGACTTGTTCAGCCTGCAGGGCAATTCAGAGACCATGTGTTCTGCTTGTCTCCTGCCTCACCAGTCTAGTGGCTGCGTCTCGCAGCAGAACAAATGTTTGAAGAAGAGTTGGAGTCAGAGCATACTGAGCAGCCACGGAACACAAATCTGTAGGGAATCAGGTTTTATCTGTGCTTGTTGCACATGAAACTATTTGTTTTTCTCAGAGATCAGTCAGCATGCCACAAAGGTCAAAGATAGCTTTTTTTGTGGATAATCTTTGTCTTTCCTTTATAGATGTTTTTGTCTGTATTCAAAACAAGAGGACATAACAAATAGCCGATACACATCTGTGCTTCAACTCACAGGCTGACCAGCTATTTATTCTAACATTGTCCACAGCCAAACAAACAGGACTAATTCCCCTTCCCATCCTGGCCAAGCCCAGATTGCTCAGCTTGGTGCCAGAAGGCTCCTAAGGGAGACAGAGTCAACTTCCCCTGGGTCATAGACAGTCCTCGTCTATGGCATGGTGTGATCCAGAGGCTGTCATAGCCCTTCCTGTCTTTGTGCCTCTTTTGTGGGGAAAAAAACAGCAAGAAGACTGTGCAACATCAGCACCATACTCCCTGCTTTCCATCAGCTTGTCTATACTCTACTGTTCTATAAATTCTCCAAGTTGTTATTCTTCATTGATTTGATTATTTACAAGGTTCCATGTCTAGATGGGATGTCTAGAGAAGGAAAGGACTGTTTCCTCAGGTGTAAAAATGAGCAAGAAGACTTAGAAGAGTGTGGAACCTATCCAGAAGGTAAGGATGATCTTGTGGTCATGAAAATATGTAAATAGAAACAAGAGAGTAAGATGATGGAGTCTTTATTCAGGTTGCATTAATCTCTGTTTTATCAGTGTTTCCAACATTGCAGCTGATAATGTCATGTCCCTACATCTCACATCTTTTGTGAGGAGTATATTAGTTGCCTAAAGATGGTAGTTACATCCTGATGGACAGCATGAACACCCTGATGACTGAATGCCACCACAGCAGCTCTCTCACTGCCTCTCTTCAAAGGAGGAGGAAGAGAAAATACAGTGGAAAATGGCACAAGGGTTGAGATAAGGACAGAGATATCACTCAACAATTACTGCTATGGGCAAAACAAACACTCTGTAGGTAGGTTAATGCAATTTATTGCCCATTACCAACAGATTGGAGCAGTGAGAACTAAAAACAAAGAACACTTTCTATCCCATTTATCCTCTTTTGCCCCCTCTCTGAGTGTCGAGAAGAGGTAAATGGGAGCTGCAGCCTGTCTGTAGCATTTTATCTCTAGTGCTCCTTCATGGTACCTCTCTCCCAGCTGCTGTTGCACTTTTTTTCCCTTCCTTCAGTCTGCTCTCTCAGAGAACACCCAGTATGGCTCGTGGCTCAACTTTGGCAGCCATGGGTCCCCTTTGGAACCGCTGGAGCTGGCTCTGCTCTGACATGGGACAGCTGGTAGGCTCTGCTCATAGAGACCACCCTTGAAGTTTCCCACTACCAAAAGCTTGCTGTTTAATACACTAAGACGAAGTGACACATAGAATGAGTCTTTATTGATGAACCAAACATGTTGGAATATATCTCCATTTGATTTTTATCTTCATTATTAGAAATCAGAGTGAAGTGAGATTTTCACTGAGCTTGCACTTGAGTCCTTATGTGAATTACTGTCTTACATACCGTGAGAAACAGAGCAGCTTTTGCAGCTTTCCTCCAGCAGAATAGAAATCTGAATGTTGTCCCCTGATAATTGATTGATCTGGTTTTAATTTGCAGTTAGCAAATCCCACATTTTTCTGTGGCTGATTTGCATCCTGCAGGGACCATTCCACACCCCTCCCCTCCCCCAGCTGATGTTGCAACTGGAATAACACTTAGAACATTTATAATGCCTTCTTTCTTTCCTTCTTTCTTTCTTTCCGTCTTTCTTTTCATGCTTTTTATAAACAGTCTGTGAACTGCTTTTCCTTTTCCTTTTGTTTCACTGTCTGTGTTCCAGGCCACCCAAAGGGACAGTTCTCCTCAGTTAAGGCTGTTTAGCGTTCTTTGAAACCTGGCAGTGTGCTTTAATTTTTTTTTTCAAAAGCACAGAATTTTTTTAAAGAAAATTCACTGCTCTGAAAATCAGTTAAAAAACAGAATATAAAGAACCAAAGCTGTAAATTGCATTAAGTTTAGTGTTTAATTAGGTTTAAAATAGTATTGCTCAGGAGGAGCAAATAAGTGTATTTGATGTTACCTTTTTTCATTGTGTGGTTTTCACTGCTATCCTGTTACTGTCACTATTTGGATTTACACTCTCTATTCAGTGAAAATCTTTGATAAGCTACTGTAGCCAGAGTCCTCATGAAAATATTGTGCAGATATTGCTATTAACTACTATATATATAACATATATCTGAAATGTTTAAAAATGGTGAAATAATCTTGACAACCTTAATCAACAATGATTGTAGGGCTGGAGCAACAATTTTGTGTGGAAAGGCTGAGAGAGCTGGGCTTGTTTAGCTTAGGGAAGAGGAGGTTCCAGTGAGATCTCAGAGTGGCATTCTAGCACTTGAAGGGACCTCATAAGCAAGGGGGAACAAACTTTTTACACAGTCTAATAGCAACAGAACAAGGCAGAATGGCTTTAAACTAAAATGTGGGATATTAAGTTTAGATTTTTAGGATGGAATTCTTTACTCAGAGAGTGTAGAGGCACAGGTGCACGCTGCACAGAGAGGTTGTGGATGCCTCAGCTCTGGAAGAGTTCGAAGCCAGGTTGGATGGGCCCTGGGCATCCTGATCTAGTGAGTGGCAACCGGCCCATGGCAAGGAGATTGGAAATAGATAATCTTGAAGTCTCTTCCAACCTAAGCAATTCTATAATAAATCAAACACATAGTAAATGAGACGTTGTTTGCTGAATAAACTGTAACTGGTCTCACTGTTCCAGTACTGAATTTGAGTGACCTCTTCTGCACTGCTATTGTAGAGTAGTTAAGTGTCAGTAGTTTTGCTGAGAATGTTCACAAAAGAAATACAGGTGGTTATACTCAACAGCAACTTCATTTGAGATAAGAAAACATTTGCAATGCAGCAAAACGTTAGATAAGCTAATACTGTTAGAATGAAGGTAAGAGTTGGAAAATACTGTGAGAAGATTAACTGCAACTGTGATATGTCGTCGATGAGTTTGCAAGCCTTTCATGCTATTTTTCTGTGATCTCTGAATTCTTTTTTTTTTTTTTTTTTAATGTGAATATATGAATTAAATAGGTTGGACATCAGGGGGAAGTTCTTTATGGAGAGAGTGGTGAGGTGCTGGAACAGGCTGACCAGATAGGTTGTGGATGCCCTGTCCCTGGAGGTGTTCAAGGATAGATTGGGTAGGGCCCTGAGCAGTGTGGTCTAGTACTGAATGTGGAGGTTGGTGGCCCTGCACGTGGCAGGGGTTGGAGATTAGTGATCCTTGAGGTCACTTCCAAACCCGACCATTCTGTGATCCTGTGATCCTGTGATTCTGTGAAGCATATATATACATATATATATATACATTCACCCACAAAACTAATAAACACACGTGATTTCTCTCCTACACACAACCACATACTAAACATCCTTGATTTTCTTCTTCATGTCTGCATCTGCCCTAGCAGCTTCAAACTTTAATGTGGACCTAACTCTTTTGGGTATTTTTTGTCATTTCTTCTTGTTGGAAAAGACATATACTAGGATGAATAGCATCTTCTCCTATTCTCCTTTTCCAACTTCTTGTCTAGTTCTTCCTCAGTGAAATTCCATCAGAAAAAAAAAAGGGGGGGGGAGGGGCGGGGGGGTTTAGTCATAGGCTAATGATATTATTTTGCTTTTCAAAGAAAGCACATAAAATCTTGTCTAACAGAAAATGTCAGGCGGTTGAAGCCTATAAGTTAATATTGTTTCTCTGATAACAAAATAATCTAAAGAATGAATAGAATAGCAGCAATTAACCATACAGATGCTCACCTTGCCTAAAGGTATGACAATGCATAAATGCATCTTACATGTATTTTTCTTTGAAGCTGCCCATTTACCCAAAGATTATTTCCGAAGTGTCTCAGTTGAAGTGATCTCTACACATCCACTAAAGACAGAAACATGCTTACTGTTGTATTTGAATTCCACTTGGGATTCCATGGCTGCACTGTGGAGTCCACACGACCAACCATACCTCAGTGCAGGATGACAAGTGCTTGTCATCACTGCTGGAGAGGGCAAGTAAGTTGTTGGGACTCTGCACTGAGGAGCAAGTAAAGAGGCCCCAGGGTAGTCTGATCTCCTTCAAGCCCTGCCCCACACTGGTCTCAATATGAAATTAGTGGGGGAGCTAGAAAACAAAACTGTAACTGCATCCCTTAAAGTCAGTAATTCCATCTCCCTCTGCTATGCCCTCTCTCTTCCCTCATGAGGCCCCACCTGCAATACTGCATCCAGGTCTGGATCCCCCAGCACAGGAAAGATGTGGAACTGTTGCAGATGGTTCAGAGGAGGGCCAGAAAGATGATCAGTGGACTGGAGCACCTCCCCTACGAAGACAGGCTGAGGGAGCTGCTTGTTCAGCCTGGAGAAGAGAAGGCTGCAAGGACACCTCATTGCAGCCTTCTGGTATTTAAATGTGGATTATAAAAAAGAGAGTAATCGATTTTTTACTTCGGTACATGGTGCTAGAGCCAGGGGGAATGGTTTTAACCTCAAGGAGGTAAGGTTTAGATTGGATGTCAGGGGAAAGTTTTTAACTGAGAGAGTGGTGAGGTGCTGGAATAGGCTGCCCAGAGAAACAGTGGATGCTCTGTCTCTGAAGGTGTTCAACCCCAGGTTGGATGGAGACCTGGGCAACCTGGTCTGGATCAGAACTGGAGATTGGTGGCCCTGTCTGTGGCAGGAAGAAGATTGGAACTTGGTGACCATTGAGGTTCCTTCCAACCCAAGCCATTCTAAAATTCTATGATTTTATGACCTAGCAAGTCTAAATATAAAACTATAACACACCAAACTTATAAATCCCATCCTCTCAATATCAAGAAACTCATCCTGCAAAGTTAACACTGCTTCACATTGATTTCATAAACTCTTTAAAAATTTATCCATTTCTCTCTGCATTATATGTCGTTATCAGCCCCCTTCCTTTTAGCTCACAGTTTATGGGCTTATTTATAATGAATGTAAATGTAATGCACCTATTAGCTGATTTATCTCTGTAAATATTTTTACTATATATTTTAAACTGCCTATTTTTTTATCCTAAACACTGTTTTCTATTTGTAAAGTGTGAAATAAACTATTAGTTTTATTTGTATCAAACTTAATAGTAGTATCTATGCCATGCTTGCCAAAAGCCCCATTAAAAACATATGTGTTTTGATTCAGTGGTTCCAGTGACAGTATGTATATCAGTTCCTAGCAGCTGGAGTTAAACTGGTTACTGAAAAGTAAACAAAGCAAGCTAAGAACTACTTGCAAAAAGCTTTTTTTTTTTTTTTTTTTTTTTTTTGTAGTCCATCTAGGGTTTTGGAAAGTATTAAAGTTTTGAGCCTGAGCTTAAAGATAACACTCCGTAAATCTTCTTTCCAATCAGGCAGTACTCACAGTTTGCTAATTTGTGTGTAAAACACACATTATATCAATGATTATGATTATGTGTTCAATTTGTTCCTCCAGCAATATATAATAATTGCAAATAATGTTTGTCTTTTGCAACACTATTCTCAGGACAGTGAACTCAAAATGATTCATGAATGGAAATGAGAAGAGAGGAGCCATTGCTCTTTTTCCCATTAGCAACCTCACTACGTTCTTCACTCAGCCCAACAGCATGAGATTGAGAGACTGAATTTTTCAGTGTCCTTATATTTACAATCTGTATCTTTCATTTAGAAAGCTACTTACAAAGTGAGCTAATGGAGGATGGATTTATACCTAAATTTCAGTGCGTTAAGTAAAATTCTTTTAAAGTGCAGAGAAGTCTGTAGAAATTTGATGTGGAAAGAACGAGAATTTACAGTCCGGATCACAGCTTACGGGGGGTAAAGAGTGCACTACACTGCTCCACTCTAAGGACAGTCCTTGTAACATCGCAAACAAAGAAGAATGTACTTCAGAAGACATTCCCTCCTAATCGCTGCAATTTATTTGCCAACATTCTTCAACATTACCTGTCGTTTATATGTCAATACATTTGTTCCAAATCCTAGTAGATCAGCATAGAACATAAAACTAAAATTAAACACATTTTTTTCAGCTTCTCTCTAGGATCATGAGATTTGCAAAACTAATCTTCATCAGAGAGAAAGAATGAGGAATACAGATGCAGCTAGCTTAGAAAATATCTGCAGATATTTTAGATACTTTGCAAAATGTTCACTTAATTGTCATCTTGAAAAATATTATTATGAAAGGAATAAACTAGTACATCAAAGCTTTGGAAAGATCAGAAAAGTCTCACATGAATTTGGAATTTAAATTCCATTGAAACAGATAAAGATGGGGTGTCAGTTCATTTTGCCTCTAGTCCTACCTTTTATATCTAGTAAGATATGTAACTATCATCCCCTGTGACTGTTAGCATGCAGCACAGCTTTTATTGAGATAGTGTAGCTATTCACAAACCTGTGATAAAGACTTCTCTTAGCAGAGTAAAATTTTAGATAACTGCTCCACTAATGAGAATAAAATTAAAATGCACTGTGTTCAGTACTTTCTGGCTCTGCTCTTTGGATGATAAGCAGAGTTTAGGCTGGCTCTTTTTTTATCTTGTTTTATCTATATTAATCTAGATAAATACAGTATTATCATTTCAACATTTCTCAGCTACACAATTTGAATTTTTGAAGTAAAGAAGAGTGTATAAGTGAGCACCAAAGAAAATCTACCTTAAGTTTGTCATTATTTATATCTTGATATAAGAAAAATCAATAGTTCTCTCCCATCTTGTTCTAAATTGTATGTGCCCACTTCATATGAAGAGAACGTGCTGTGCAAATGAACTTTTTGAGTTAGTGAGAAACAAAAAGTTAATCCTGCTCTCGGCTGCTTGGGAAGTGGAAACACTGAGAGGACTGGGACTGTTCCCTATAATACCATATGGAAGAATGGTATTAATGTAGCATGACCTACATTGTGTCTTCCGCATGGCCAAAAATAAAGATGTGATGTAGTCAGTGTAAACCTGGAATAAAAGAAGAGGTGCCTGACTCACTTCAGCGAATTCTCTTTGCTAGCTTCATTTACTGCCTTTTTCAGAAAAGTTAACTTTCTTTTTCTATTTTGCTGTTTGGGTACAGTTTGATAATTGCATTGGACATTTGGGTACATGTTATAGTGCAAGAAGCTGTCGCAAATGAATCACTGTATGATAGCATCGTGATACCATATCCAGCCCAGGAAACATCAAGACAAAGTGAGATTGTTTAGCAAAATACTACTGAGAAATAAAAGTTCTAATCAAAATATTTTTTTAGAATACTCTTTTTTTCAGGAAAAAAAATACATGTTATTTGCAATTGAATTACTACTTTCTATAGACGATCTCCACCCTATTTCAATTGTTCATAACACTGAAAAGTCCCTTAGGAGATGATAATTACTAGGCTTTGTTCCAGTTCGGACTTATTTCTCCTTTCTGATTTCTCCTCCTGGAAGCAAGCACAAAAATGACCTTTTTATGATCTAAAAGGCCTAAAGAAGTAAACTTTTCCTGAGTGGGTGATTCATCCAGAGGCCTGCTCAGGAGGGCACTGTTAATCCAATGATTTAAAGGAAGATAAAGACAAGGAGGAGTCTTCCTAGATGTCATCTTTGGCAGCAGCTCGAGGAAGAGGTAGCAGCCAGGTCATAGGATCCTGCTGTACTCCTATGTTTGATGCTTGCCTCTTCAGAACTTGCCACCAGATTGAGAGCAATAAATGTAAATGGTTTTCCCAGATCTAAGCTGAGAGAACCATACTAATTTCAGTGGCCTTTCATTGACCATGCTGGAGCCTGGTGTAAATCATGAGCAGCTCTGGTATCCTCAGGCATAGCAACATCCCTTGCGGAGCAAAGCAAAGATCAGAGCCAATATCAGCTTCATCTGCTTGGTTTCAATATGCTTCAAAAAAACCAGCTGAAACACCCTGGTCACAGTGAAATGTTTGAGACTGAACCAAGCTCACAGTCTTTTCATTTTCCTGAGATTCCTAAGGGAATTTCTCAGTGGCTTTTGTGCATGTAGCACTGTGCAGAATAGTGCAAAAAGTATCTTGTGACATTTGCTGCTATCTCTATCAGCGGCTGTTCTCAGTTAAAATTTATTTGTCTTACACAAGCAAAACTATGTTACAAAAGGAAGACTGCCAGGATTTTTAGTATGAGCAAAACAATGTATTTTAATTTTGTCTTGTGCTTGGAAATGACCAGATCATATTGACTAAATTTTCACAACCAAATTTTTCACTTGGAACATACACTTAAATCAGAAATATTTTTCACAGAAATTTTATGCTTGAAAACGAGATAATCAATGAAAATAGTTTAAGGCAGGCATCAGTAGCCATAGGCTCCCAAGAATCAAAGAGGCTATTTCCTCTGTAGTATGACAGGAACAAAATAAAATGTTTTTTATATTGGATCATGATGCAAGGGAATAATGTTTCTCACATGGCAATTTTACAGACAAGGCAGGGATTCTGGTTGTCTGTTCCAAGGATTACCTGCATGCAAGGAGCAGTTTGATGCGGTTCATGCCTACAGAAGATGCAACCTAAATTAAGAGTTTGGAAGAGATTTACTTCCGGGATTAAATGTGTGCATTCCCTCATTTTAGTGTGATGCACCATGGCCACATGGTATCATCTGCACATTCAGTATATTTCAGCAGGAGTATCTTAGCCGATTGTATAGAAGAGGCTGTTGAAAACTGACCTCAGTGACCCTCAGATATAAGTGAGGTGCGACTCATGTCTTAGTCAGAGGTCTTGAAGTGGCTCCTTTGCTGAAACCGGAAGTTGTCTGCAACAAGATTTTTCTGTGAAATTGACTTTTGAATAAAATTAGACCCATAGATTTTCCAATTTATATTTTCCAGTGAATGCTCTAGGAAAATAAATTTTTGTCACAAACACTTTTAAAACTATCTTGTTTTTAACAGACAAAAGGGCTGTGTGGTGATGGTAGATAAGAGCATGCTACTGAAATCACACAGCTTTTTCCACTTGTACCAGGTCTATACCAGGTCTAGCTATCGCAGAACACTGGAATGCAAAGGAAGAACTGACTTCAGAATGCCACTCTCTATCTCTCTCTGTACTGATCCTCAGACTTTTCTTGCCTAATTTGTCCCTCAAAACATCTGATGGTGATTCTAGAGTGCATAGGTGCTTAACTTGGTTTAGACTAGACAGCATGTCTTTGTGTTTGAATTTTCATGGCAGTAAAAGCACGGCACTGTTCTGTTCTAATTGCTAGAGGAAAGGAGAACTGTTGTCTCCTTAAGTTCCTGAGAGTCTTTTATATGTCTTTTGTGATATAATAGCCCACACAACATCATTTTCTTCAGCTTGTTTCTCCAGCTCATGTTTGTTGATCCTCTGAGTGTCTGACAGTTCTGCTCTTCACTCATTTCAGTTTGGTAATACTTCCTAGACTGTAAGACTTTGTTCTTCCCTGGATAGGGCTGGATGAAAACTGACCTGAACTTGATGTTTCCAGGGGCTTCTGCACTAAGCTGGAGACATATCTATTGAGCAAACTACTCCAAGTGGTTGACTACTGCATGGATTATGCAGAGAACATAATCAGGTCAAACATTCAGATGTGTTTCCATTTTCTTCCAAAAACAGCTTTCTTCCGAGTGATGGAGAGCTCAGATTTTTCTGAGACTGATCTACAAATTCAGTTCTAAAATATTCACCTAGGATTTTCTCTCAATTAAAATCTACTGGCAAAGACAGTACTATCTGACAAGCAGCACTGCTTTTCCCAGGCAAACTTAGCTGTGTTCCAATTGGAGAAATGTTATTTACATCTATGGATTTTGTTGAATTAAACCATGAAACTTGCTTGCCTTCATGCTCAGTCCAAGGAGAAGGAACAATCTTCGTGAAAAATTCCTCAGCGGCTTTCTGCCTCTTCTCTTCTGTCTCCTTATCAATTCTAGTGTGATTCAAATACATTGCTTGGTGTCATATATCTTCTGAGTCAGTATACACAGGATTTATCAAAGCAAGCTGATCAATAGACCGTCTAAATTTTCCTGGTGTAGATGAAGATTTTATTGATTTGAGGATGGAAGGATTGGAGATAATCTTTTCCCGAAGGGTGCAGTAATCATTGGGACTTTTGATAATACACTCAACTCTTTGGAAGATAACTGCAGGACAAAGGGAAAAGGTTTTAAGTTGAGCGAGGAAAGATTTAGATTGGATGTCAGGATCCAATCTAGAAGTTCTTCACTGTGAGAGTGGTGAGGTGCTGGAACAGGCTGTTCAGAGAGGTTGTGGATGCCCTGTCCCTGGAGGTGTTCAAGGGAGCCCTGTGCAGCCTGATTCTAGTATTAAATGAGAGGTTGGTGGCCCTGCATGTGGCAGGGGGTTGGAGATTCATGGTCCTTGAGGTCCCTTCCAACCCTGGATTCTGTGATTCTGTGATTTCAGTCACGCAAAGCTAGGAAAGTTCCTAAATGCAACATAGTGCTGTGGCCCTGCTAGTGCTAAGTAAACTAGAAAGACTTCCTGGCAGCTGATAAGCTATACCCCTCCAGCATAGACTTCGCATCTTCTTTACAAAATTGTGTTGGTGACTTTTATCCCATCCGTGCTTCATAATGGTCTTCAGATCCTCTATTTCAAAGCCTCTGCCCAAACTGTTCCTGTGCCCATGCAGCTGACACTATCCTGCAGCCTCTCTGTTCCATCACAGCTGTTTAAATTTCCATCAACATCTCTAACGCAGTGGTGATTCTTGTCAACCTGGATCCCTGTGCATGTGGCAAACCTACTCTCTGTTCTGCCCAGACATCAGTAGGAATATTCAACAGAACTGAAACTTGGAAAACTGTCTGCTACTTTTCATGCTGTTGTCTTATTAAGGGGTATCTATAAAAATCCGATAACTGAAATTAAATAGTATGATTTGAATACAATTTTTCCACTTACAAAAGAAAGCCCACTATTGCTCTTCAATAATTTGGTCCAAGAATTTTTACAGCCCAACACCAATCAGTCCTGAAATTGCTCTGGCTAGCTACTGTTTGTATCTTAGTTTGACACTTTGTTTGTTTGCTTTTTTCTTAAATGCCTGCTGAAGGTTGTTACCTAGTTTCTAACACGCTTTTAATTATTTCAAGTCTGAAATTTTACTCTTTTGTCTCTGGTACTTTCAACTCCTTCATTGATCCTCTAGTGAAGTTTGATATAAAGAAAATATTAATAATTTTTATTATCTCAGCATCATTTAGCAATAGAATTCCTTCCTACAAAATATTCTGTCAGTCCCCCCCTTAGCCTTATTTCTACTTCCAGAACAAATTTATTCAGTATCTTATCGCTCTATTTTATTTTATTTAGTGTCTTACCCTGTTCAGTGTCATCTCTGCATGCTTTTATCCTTACCAGTTCTAGTTTCCGTTTTCTGCATATTTCCTTTTTGTGTTATATTTCAGTGGAAGGAGGGCTCTTGTGCTCCTGCATCCACCTTGTATTACGAATGTATAGTTTGTCCTTCACTCAGTTTTGCCCCAGGTTTTTTCTACCTTGAGATTCTTAACTAGTTCCTGCTCCGTTTGGTTAGAATCTAGAAATCTTTCCCATCCAATCACTGCCTTTACCATCTGTGATAAAATTCTCATACTTATTCCAAGTACTCTGTGGATAGCTGGTGCTTTGCTGTATTTCTATGATTTTTATTTATTTACTTATTTAAGATGACCCATATTTAAGATGCTATTATATTGTACTGTGTATGAGAGGCCTAAAAATAGAAAAAAAGTAATTTTGCAATATTTTTTATAATGTCATGTGTTTCTTGCCATATGCTGACCAAAACAACAGTCTAGTGCTTAGTGGAGAGTGATTTTAAGGTTTAGATTTTAAGGTTCATAGAGAACATTACTGAGGGTGAGCTGAATGTTTATAAAAGTTTATAAAATCCATGCACCTCAAACTTTTTTTTTTTTTTTTTTTTTTTTACGATTTAGAATCCTTAAAGCCTCGCTGTAGAAAACAATGATTATTTTTATGAAAAGTAAATTATTGAAAAAAGTATAAATCTGTAGAGGAGTGAAGGGGAAGTCACCCCGTTGTTAGACAACACATGGAGTACTGTTTCCAATTGTGTTCAGTTAAAAAAAAAACACACAGTCAAACTGCAGATCTTCCAAAGGAAGCTGAGAAATATAAATTGAATTTAAGCTAAGGACCTGAGAAAAAGAGTAGTTCACTATAGTATTTATTTTATTTTGATGTTTTGCAATAATTGTTATTTTCTCATTTTATGGGAGAAATTCCAGAGCATGAAAACAGCACAGAAAGGATTATAAATAATAACTTGAACATCTGATACAGTTGAAATACACAGTCAACCAACAAGCTTATAATAAATAAACAAATGCCAACAGAAGACAAATTTCCTTTTTTTTTTTCATAGAGAAGTTGAAATCATGCTAATGAAACATCTCATGAAATGGAAATGAAAGACTAATAAGAAAGAAAGCAAAGTTTTGAAAGTTTGTCTTCATGTTTGTTGAGGCTCTTAAATAGTAATGTGATTTGAACTCCCAACTTTTGATAAAAACATGGGATTTTACAGTGAGTTAGACTGGCAGAGACCTCTGGACATTTTCAGTCCAACTCCCTACTCAGCACAACACTGAGAAGTTCTTCAGTACCTTGATCACGGAGAGAGATTTTTGTGGCTACCCAGGCAACCTGCTAAGAACATATCCACCCTCACTGTGAAAATTAGTGTGTTTTCCCCCTGTTGCAAGGTGTGATTATTGATGTTTTCTTTGCCTGTACACCTCTGAGAAGAATATGTCTCAGTCATTCCTGTTCAGTAGCAGAACACAGATGTGAATTCCCTCCAAGGAGCTGATAGAAATAATCCCTTCTACCTAGCTAGCAGCTAAGTTTTTGCTAATACAGGCCTGCATGTAATTTAATAGGCAGTTTGTTGTAGGAAGCTATAACAATGCAGAACATGTACTCTAAAGTTTATGAATGAATTTTTTTATTTGGAAAAGATATGTTGCGTGTGGAGTTGTGTTTTCTTGGCAGACTTCAGGCAAAATTTGATTT
>NW_024884811.1:14256810-14299953 GCF_019232065.1 Centrocercus urophasianus
GTTTAGTTTATAGCTTCGCTGTCATTCATCTTTGCTTCTGCAAATGGATGTCAAGAAGGAATTCAGGCAGTTTTAATCAACATGAGCTAAAATAAATTCTGGTTTTAGTACAGCTGTATTCTTACAGAGAATATCTAAAAATCGTCACAAGCTGAAAACAAATTCTGCTGTTTTCATACATAAAATTGGAGTCAATCACCCATCATATCTGAAAGATATCCTGTTTTTATTGAACGATAACTTCTTAGGCACCACAGATTATCTTATCATTGGTTACTGTTATGCAGGTTCAATCAAGAATACCGTAGTCTATGTGAAAATTGGGCAAAGATGCCATTCAGAAGATATATTAGAGATAAGGAATGTAAAAGGACCAGATAAGGTCATCGGGTTTTGTAAGACATGTTTGAATGTTTTGAAGTATGATGCAAGAATTTGACATCAGAATTACGGAAATAAGGTGTATTGAAATCAGCACGATACTTCAGATAACATTATTCATATTATACCATTATTAACCATTTGTTGAACTGAATTTACCCTTTCCAGTGGTAAGATAATCAATTTGCATGTCTTTTAATTTCCTGATGGCACCTACTAGCAAAAGTACTACATCAGTGGGACAAATATATTTTCATATATTTCTAATTTAGCCTGAGCAGGAAACATGGAAACATCGCAAGAGATTCAAGTGTTTTCATGAAATTCCAAGTTGTCTGACCAAAGAGCAGAGATGGTTGCACAATCTGAACCACTGAACAGAGTGTTTATCACTCACTGTTATTAACAAATCGCACTCTCATTAAACAGTTACTGACTCATTTAGTTGACACAGCTAGTGATTCTAATGGTGCTTGCTATGGCAATTGCATTGTTATATTATTAAATTGTTTGTGACTTGTTTACTTTGACTATTTGTTGTTCATTACTTAGGCTGTGTGATTTCTTACTGGATCCAAACTAGTACTGTTCACAGTTTTTGGCAGAACAATTGAAACTTTGAGATTTATGAACAGTAGGTGGACTTGAAATACTTGTTACTAGATGATGAACAGCCCGTCCTAAGACCGATGAAAATTCTTAAACACATTAATACTTCCATTGTGTCATTATATCATCAGTTGAGAATTGTGCTAACTGTATAAAGAACAAGCAAGAAAGCACTGTGATTAGAAACCTTCCAGCTCTGATCTTCTGAAGAGTCTTTGGGATTTTTAGTTTTCCCTTCTCTCCTTTTCTCATAATGCACACTTACATGTTATGACAGCCAAAATCATAGTAAGAAAACAAAGTAATATTTATTCCACAATTTTTATATAGGAACCGAAGTAAAGATACTTATTCCTAACTAGTGATGCCAGCTAGTATACTTGAGACCCAACATTTAATTCTGTAGTAATAAAGCATGGTTGTTTGGAGCAGTCTTGTATGCTTACTGGCATCTCCATTCACTTTGTTAGTATGAGGCTGGAGGTATACTTGTCAGATAAAAGCCACACATTTTTTTCTAAGACTACCAGGACCAAAGTTTCTCTCTGTTCTCCTGATATGCAAAACCTGACACTATCAATAAAAAACTATTGACACTATCAATAGACTAACTCTCACTGAACGAAAATATTTTGTACCCCAGTATTAGATAGCCTAGGGAGTAGAGTAGCAAATCATTGGTGCACTTTGCTTTGTATCACAAGAGTGGGGCAGCATCAGATGCAAAAATTGACATGCCTGACTGAACTCTGTGCTTTGATGTTTGCCTGATGCTTTGAAATCACCCTTACTCTTGACCAGGCTAGGGTGAAATCAGGTAATATATGTTATTTAAAAAATGCAAACACAACAAAATGCCCATAACAGAAGTTATGGACAAGATTGATTAAGTAAGAAATTGATTGTGTTTATATATATTTTCTCTTTGTCTGGTAACTGCCAGCAGACAGTCCAGCTGCTCATCAAACTAATGACACACAATGCAATCGTAATATCTTAATGTCTGATATCAAAGAAGGCTGCATTTTTGAGAATGTAGGACATTTTTTACCCAATAACCTCATGGGTTACACAAGTGTATATTCATACTCAAATCCTTCACTCTTCCACACTACCTTTTGCTTGTCAAGAAAAAAACATACTCATTTTTATAAGTGGGATGTAGGTTTGCATATATTCCAGGATTCTTAACTTACTCGTAACTAAACAATCCATAAATCACCCACCTTTGTAGTGCATAAAATTCTCACAGCATCATGGAATTGTAGAACAGTTTGGTTTGCAAAGAACATTTAAGAGCATCTAATTCCAACCCCCCTGCAGTGGCAGGGACACCTCCTTCTATACCAGATTGCTTAAAGCCCCATCCATCCTGCCTTCAGTTCCTCCGGGCAGGGGGTATCCACAGCCTCTCTGGGCAACCTGTTCCTGTTCCTGTCTGTGACAACAGGAGATATATGCAATCTATTCACAGCTTTTTATCCTTTGCTCTTTGTGAAAATCATGCAAAACAACAACAAAATCTGCATGTAATAACTTAACCATATTAATTCAGGATTAATGGGATTAATGCCTGTGGATCATTACAGATCCTTGCTTGGGATGGGGTCTGCCAATAACTATCAGTTATTGTATCTGGGATGATAATTTCAGGTGCCTGACTCTACCTGATTTCACCATGGTTGCTACTTTTTCTGTCTCTGCTGAAATCTGGGCAGCTCCTGCTACCGGCTAAGCATTCTTGGAGAAATGTCTGCTGTATATGGTAGCAGAAGCAGTTCAGCAACCTGACAGAACTACCCACATCATTCAGAAAGGGACCCTGCTCAAGGAATCAAGGGGATAATGAATCTGAAGCATTGCTATCCAGAGTCAGGTAGCAGCTGATAAGCTTGGGAATGCTCCACACTACCATCATCAGTGATGTAGCAACATCACAGGGATGCTTAGCATCCCAGTCCACTCAGGACTGCTATAGTATGCCAAAGTACAAGAAGTCTAATGCATATTTGCTTTACATTGTCCCATATTCATGATGAGAAGTATATAAATAATGAATGAAATGTATCCCTTGTCATTTAAGGATTTTTTTCCTATGGATAGGACTATATAAGGAAGCCAAGTTATTGTGGGTTGTTTTACCGTCTTCATTACTCAATCATTTGCACTCCAGCTATCCTTGTGAAATTGTATGGGGTTTGTTTTGCAGTCTACGTACTTAAGGGACCTTAAGCAAACTGATGCCTTTCATAACGCCCCTCCTGCCAGCACTTAAAATGTAGTGATTCATCTGATGGATCATTTAAATTAACTTAAGTAAACAAAGACTTCCAGTAAAAAATGGAAGTGAGAACATTAAAGCAGCAGCCAATTTGTTTTGCAAAACGAAAGAAGAATAAATTTTTATGATATGTCACCTGTAGGATAATAACTCTTGGAAACATCAGAAGAGATAGCACTAGATAAATTACAGATTCTATCTTTACAGAATCATAGAATCACAGAATGGCTTGGACTGGAAGATCCCTGCCACAGTTTGATTGTCACCTAATAGATCTTGCTTAGGATCC
The DNA here is from genome assembly GCF_019232065.1 of Centrocercus urophasianus. Taxonomy (NCBI): domain Eukaryota; kingdom Metazoa; phylum Chordata; class Aves; order Galliformes; family Phasianidae; genus Centrocercus; species Centrocercus urophasianus. The sequence goes on from NW_024884811.1 coordinate 14,260,371, forward strand.
CATTTAACCTGGCCTTGAATTTGGTTTCCAGACCTGGGACATCTATGGCCTTTCTGGGCAGCCTGTGCCAGAGCCTCATTACCCTCTGAGTAAAGAATTTCTGCCTAATATCTAACTTTTAGTAGTCAAAACCATCCTTGTGTGTCATATCACTTTCAGACTGTGTAAAAAGTTAATCTCCTCCTTGTTTATCAGCTCACTTTAAGCACTGGAAGGCCACAATGAGATCTCCCCAGAGCCTTCTATTTTTCAGGCTGAACAAGTCCAGCTCCCTCAGTCTTAATTCTTTCTTCAGTCTTTCTTTTCTTCATATTTGTGTCATCCTCCAGAACCACTCCAATAGCTCCACATCTTTCTTGTGCTGAGGTCTCCGGGCTAAGAAACCTGGACGCAGTACTGCAGGTGGGACCTCTCGAGGGCAGAGCAGAGGGAACAGTCTTCTCTTTTCCTGCTGGCTGCCCCTCTTCTGATGCAACCCAGGATGCAGTTGGTCTTCCAGGCTGCAAGTGCTTACTACAGGCTAGTGTCAAGCTTTCTGCCCACCAGAGTCCCAAGTCCTTCTCTCCAGGGCTGCTCTCAATGAGTTCCTTTCCCAGTCTGTATGCATATGTGGGGTTGTCCCTTCTGAAGTGTGACATCTTATACTTTGCCTTGCCGAACCTCATTGGATTCATGTAGTTCCACTTTTCAAGCCTGTCCAGGTCTCTCTGGATGGCATCCCTTTCTTCTATTGTTTCAACTGCACTGTTCAGCTTGGTATCATCATTGAATTTGCTGAAGGGACTTGATTCCACTATGCCATTGACAAAGATGTTAAAGAATACTTGACCAAAGACAGACCACTGGACACCTCTCTGGCTGCAAATTCCACTATGTAGTTCAGCCTTCAAATTCAATAAATTCCATCTCTCTCCAATATTGAGGAAAAGATGTTGCATCTTCCTTCTTACAGATACCTGTTCCATCATCAGATATTAAAGTCAAAATCTGACTGAGAACTTGCTTGTTTTTCCAATATCTGGATGATGGAGATGTGTGGAGATGAAAGTTTTATCTTAAAATTCTCTGAAATTTTATTCTTTTCTCTCTCTCTCTCTCTCTTTTTTTTTTTTTTTTTTTTTTTTTTTTTTTTTATGATATCCAAATATAAATGGCTTTCCCCTAAATTATGGATTTCATGATTTTGAACACCAGAAGGATCATTAAATTGTGATTTGCTCTTCTCCATGACATGAAACCTCCAAAACAGTTAAGTTCTGAGTGTAAGTGCTGTTCCTGAAGGAACACAGACCTGCATTCACCACTAGCTGTGCTGCAAATGGAAGATGAAAGAGCCTGACTCATTTCTTGAGAAGAAACATTCTTTCATTGCATCCTGTCACATAAAAGTCCATCCCAGAAGCTGGCCCATGTGCTTTTAATCTGTTGACCAACATAAAAAATAGTGAATGTCTGATGTCGTTCCCGCAAATTTTGCTGATTCTGCTGATTCTTCAGCTCATCCTTTTCTAGTGCTGACCCTTTTGACAACTCACTCAAAGCATGACCAAATACTGAAGGGCATTAGATGTAGAACTTTCTCTCTCAGATCTCTGACAATGCACAGCATTATTTCATTACTCTAGCATGTAAATACACAAAGGGAAAACAGGGAAACCATGACCTTGCTTCCTTTGTGGATTCTAGTGCGGCTGCCTACTAATGCACATGCGTTGCCAGTGATCCCTGAGCACGAAACATAAACCTATGCTTACCTATGACTGAGTGGAAAGTGTGTTATATGTCAATTCAGCCAAAAACTCCTCAGAAATATTCGTTTGATATATTTGACTTCACTGACAAGGAGTGATTCTTGAAATCTGCGTTTAGTGTAAACTTGTGTGTCAGACAGATGCCAAAATGGACTGGCTTAACATACTCTAATCTACATTGCTGCAAATTTTGTGTACTTTAAAAGGCAAAGCATGCTCAGAAATAACTACAGGATATCTGTGCAGGCATTTACAAAGACCATAATCACATTCCTGCATTGGTTTTGAGGTATATTTTCAGCTTGCTCTGATCTCTGCAGTCAAGCTCATTTTCATATACTAGGTTTTGCCTCAGATACTAGTGGAAAAAACAAATTATTATTATTATTATTATTTCAATAATAAGTTGAATGAATATAGAAGGCCAAATTAACAGCAAAGATGAGACTAGCAAAAGCAATTAAGCAAAGATTTTAAGCCAGTATATGTAATAGAAACTTGATCCCGGGGAGCAGCTACTGTTGGAGCTGGTTAATGGGAGGAAATTAATAATTTGAATTATATTTTCTCCCAGAACACTGTGGTTCAATTAAAAAAAAAAAAAAAGCTTTTTTTTATTAAATTTTCAACTGAATTGATTGGAAAGAGGTTAGCTAAGAAGTAAGTTCAGTTGTAACTGGTCAGGTTTCAGGTTTTGTCAGTCTATGCTTCCTTGTGATCTTTCACCTGCTCAGATCATGTTTTCTGATAAAAATGTTGTGCAATTTTTTGTTTGCTGTGTTTTAGCTATTAGCTTCTATTCCCTCTCACCTATGGGAAATGGCTGTGCTTTTTAGTGGGGACTTTTTAGCTGTACAAGCAAGCAATTTCTTCCAGTGTTGGGCTGAACTGGGACCAGTCTCATTGCCACCAGCAGGGCTTAGTTTTGTGCCATGGCCTTTGCAGCCTTGTAAGATTCATTTCACACTGTTTGCTATTCCTCAGTTGCAGAAGGAGCTCCTGCCGCCATCCCCACCAGCAGCTGGCACAGAAATGCCCTGCCCTGCTTTCTCCCAAAGAGGAGGGAGATAGGGAGATGTGAGAAGACAACTCCCTTTCTCCACACATTCATTCACAGCTATCATTATCACTTCCACTAATCTTTGTTTCTCGTCTTGTGAGGTCTGTACAGTCTTCATCACACAAGGACTAACCTTTTCCTATTCTGAGAAATGTACAAGTTGAGAGGAAATGTTTCAACTAAATATTTACCCCCAGTTAAATAATTATTGTACTTACATATTCTTGTTTCAAAGTGTCTATAGAAGTACCATTCTTTCTAAAGTCAAATTCAGAAAAATTGTAACCTGGGTACTTCAGATGGCATTTAACATAAAACACAAATACCTTAAGAAAAGGAATGCAGTCTCCCAGGAAAATAAGAAATTTACTTGTAAACAATGCAGTGTTTTGAACTCTTCTTCCTTAAAGAGGAAAACATCAAACATATTTTAGATTGAACAGAAATTTAACACTGGCTCAGTTTTATATTTTTTTCCTCATGACAGAATGAGAGAAATTTTTGAGACTCCACCATGAGTAGAATTTGTTCTCAAGTCACCACAGAAACAAGAGGTCATCAAGTTATTTAAAGAAAATGAAAATGCAATCATACAAGTGTACACACAAACCATTAAGCTGTGTTCTTGGCTCAGTCTCAGTCTTTGTGACTGTTTATGGGAGAAGTAAGTAATCCCACATAATGTATATATTAGAACTACTCTCAAAGGCTTAAATAGATGAATGTTTCAAGAGGATTTGAGATAGTCTTCGCAATATGATACTCATGATGGCATTGATCTGGCAGAAGTGAGTAAAGAATATTCATTTTGAAGCTTAGTATCAACATACAGCTTCAAGTTTTTTGAAAGCTTCTGGTCTTTCCTGGAGTGAGTGGCTTCACATTGAAAATTTATGATCATAAGTCTTTTTAGAATTTCCAGTCATATGCACAAGTATCACTAGCTTGTTAATAAAGAGATTGTGATCAGATCAGTAATTGATCTGTACACAGATCAAACAAAACCTGTAAATGTGGTAGCTATTTATAGGAACATTATTCAAATGACAAATTTGCTCCAGCAAAGTAGAACTTAAACCAAGTTGTTTTTCCTGACTCATAATTTCTCCAGAAAATTAAGCATCATTTCTTAGTTATGGTTAGAGGAATCTTAAGATTCTGCAGAATCAGCTGCAGAATATCTGAAAGGTGGTGGTGTTGATGGGAACATGTAAATTTGCTTTTTTTTTTTTTTTTTTTTTGCATGTGCGTGAAAATTGAAGATTATTCTTTGTGATGCTTTACTTTGGAAATGCTATGACTGCTAGGTCTTCTTCTACTTGATTTCACTTTGCAATTATTTTAGCCTAAATGGTTTTACGTTCAGTTAGATTAGTTTAAGCAAGTTACATATTCAAGTATCCGTCTACGGTCTTTTGAATTGTTTTGACGATGAGTTTCATTGCTCTTCTTTTGCATGGGAGAAATTCTGGGGCAGTTATAGGAATTTTACTGTGACCTGTCATGCCTTAGTTGAGCTGGCAAAAATATCATTCAATGCATTGGAACGGTTGAATATTCAAAAACAAAAGATTGTTTACAGTCCATTGAAAAGTCAAGTTTCCTGTCAAGTTTCTCAATTGTATTCTCCTTAGTCTGTCATGACATCATCGTTCAGTGGTTCCTCTGTCATCACACAGTCTTGGATGAAAAACAAAACTTGAATTTATATTGCAAAAATAAAGCAAATAAAGAGAAGCGGGGAAAACTAACCAAACAAAACAAAGGAAATAAATTTCAGAACAATGTTATCTATTACAAAGGAACAAAAGGCAGCCTAAGCCCAACTTTTTTTTGCTTTTTTTTCTGCTAAAGAGTTACGAGTGATACGAAGTTCTGTACAAGGTGCCCTAACTAAGGAAGGAAAACAATATATCATGCATGAGCAAAAACATAATGAAGTCAGTGAGCCTCTGTGTGGGTGTACAACTCACCACAGCCCAGGGAATCAATGATATGTCAGGATTGTTCAGGGACTATGTTGTAATGAGACCAGAAGTCTGGAGATGAGAGTGTGCTGGAAGCTTCCTGCCTTTGATCACTGCAGATTAGTCGTAACTGCCAAGACTGAAGAAAGAGGCAGAATCAATCTAGTCTGAAGCTTCAGAGTCCAGACGCAGAACTCAGGGAATCTGGGGAATTTAAATCTTTTCGTTGAGTGTAGGAACCAGGCAAAGAAAACTAGCAGCTAATGGCCAGAGGAAAGAGTATGCAAATACAAAATTTGTCTACAGAAGTCTGGCTGCAGAATCTCCTGACAGGAATTATCAGGGTACAAAACATGAAAGATAAATCCCCCTGAATAAAACATTTGGACATCAGGAATGTTGGCTGAATGTGATGAGTTTTGAGAGGATCATTCACTCGCATAGCACCTAAGGACCCCATGAACACCCTACGAAGATTGTTACATTTTACCAAAATTTAATTTTTTTTTACCACTACTCCTGTGAGGTCAATTTTGATATACTATCACCCCTTTTGTATTTAGAATTTTCAGCCAAAACTTCTTCATGATCAATTTATGTACCTGGTTCTTCTACTAGTATTGTCCCATAGCTTGAGTACCCCCTTTTACTCCTGAATTTCCCTTCATTAGAAATTTATAAGCAGAAGAGTGATCTTAATTTCAGTTTCACTCTTATTGTATAAGAGTTTATTAATACTCCTGTATTAGATAGGCTCACTATTGAGAGTCTGATCATTCCTTTGACCACCTTACTAGCTACTATCTGTGTCCAGACTGTTCTGAATCTTTATTGACTATAGATGACTGCAACATAAAATAAACAAATTATCATCAGTAGCTTGTGCAATTAAAAATATTTATTTGCTGGTAAATCCTGGGAATGTTTTGGCTTTTATTATAAGTGCATCACTGAAGTTTCATTGTTGTGCTGTGGAGAATTCATATCTGTGGGTTTCTCTCCACTCAAAATATTTCCAGCTGATCACATGAATATTCTCTGGTCATACTCTTTATTCAAAGGCCTGGCATGTGCCTGAAGTAATTAACTACCTCCCATCTGTTACTCAAGAGAGGAACGTCATTTATTTCTGTGCAGCCTCCTAGCTTTCGAGTTGAGCTTGTTATTTAATAACCTCAGTCAGGTGGCTGAGCATGGGAAATTCCATTGTCACACAACCTGCTATCTCCTCTTTGAGCTCTACCAGCTATCATTTCCTCTTTAGTATTTCTAGAACCAACAGTCTGTTCTTGCAGTTGTCCGTCTTTTCATGTGCTTTTGAGGTAGTTGATTGCATCAGGTAGAAATCTGTTCCCTGTTCCACTTTTACAATCCCTATATTATGGAGCTCCTGCTGTTTGCTTTACCCACATCTCTTAGCTCTCTGCCCACACCCAAATAACTTGAAATCTGATTTTTTGAATGACTTTCATTTCATCCATCATCTATTTCTCTCGTGTTGTTGACAGTTTCAAAGATGATGAATGATGATGTGGTACATCAGGATGAGACATACCTACCTGTAAACATGCCTGTTCTCCACCTTATTCTCCCCACATCAGCATGCTGATATTTCTCATCTGCTCTGCTGCTCTGGTTCATCTAATTCAAGAGTAGAGACAATGACCTGTCTCCATTCCTTTCTTTAATCTCAGGCATGTCCCTATTCACTTACAGTTTAAACTGAAAAATGTTTTTTGTTGAACTTTATAAAAGCTATTTTTGTTATGTGAACTTTTGGTACAGCAGTCCTTCAGGCAGAAGTCGCACTTTTCTGTTCCCTGCCAACCTGAAGCTCCTTTTCAAATTCCCAAGAGCTTTGAAACACAGGATCAATAGGTTTAGAAAACGCACAGGGCTGCTCACCTGTTTTACTCAGAGCTAGAGTCTGCAGTTTAGCTTTAGCAATTTTTAGAGCAAATTATTCTCCATGGCCATGGTAGTGTAAAGGCAAGAGTTTTAACAAGCTCTTCTCTAGTCTGCAGGACTTGGCGCTGAAAAAAACAGCCAGCTTCTAAGTTCTGAGACAAGAGAAACTGGAAGCAGCTAAACCTACACTGCCATGCAAGTGGATATGTCATGGGCAGAGATGGCCCAGATTTGATCGTGTTCCAATTCTGTAAAATGAGCATTTTTTACCACAGACCAGTTTAGGGTTGATCGTGTTCTTAATGTGTCTTTTTTTGGTTGTTGTCTGTTTTTCTGTTGCACAATGAAGAACCAGGACAAATTTTCTGTCATGGCCACCACATTTTTTGTTGTTTCTCTCTTCTATATTTGCTATGATTCTATGCTCTATCCAGCAGCTTGGAAACTGCAGTAACAACAGTCTAACAAGTTCAAGGTAGATTTTAAATGTATTCATAAGTGAATGATTATTAATACTTTCTGTATTTTATGTGGTTAGATCAATTTGTTTTCACAGCTCATTATCATTATTGACTTTTTAAGAATAGCTTCACACCAGTCTTCACTGTTATGAGTTCTCTGAGTCTCAGCAAAGACAGTGTTCAAAAACACCACCACCTGAGTAAAGCAATCTGAAAAGGAAGAGATCGGTTTCTCATTACTGGAATGAATATCATCATTACTTCTGTAAGTGAGAAAAACATAATGCCAGATATTGTCTTCAGACCACTGAGACAGCAATCTCAGTCATAACATCCCAGTGGCAAAATAAGAAAATTAAGAATCTGTAAATACAGGCTTCTAAAGAATATGTGTGAGTCAGAGCTGATGCAAAGATTTCTAATTTCCTGGGTGAATACAGTTTGGCTTGAGCAACATTCCTTCTGGTTCCACTTAATTTTAATGCTCTCCAAATAGAAGTGGAGACAAATAACCCAGATACGCAAAGTAAAACTCATATGTAATTATTACACTCAATTGTTTTACCTATCAGGGATGGAATAGCCATGCAACATGAAAAATTATTCCATCATCTTAGATAGCTTTGCCCTTTTCCTCTCCCTCTGCCGTGTTCTTACGCTTTCTGTTATTCTGAACACTGTCGTTAAAATCCAACGTATTTATTATAATTAAAACAAAATATAATTACTTGGGAAATACATTTTTAAGGAATATGCATTTAGAAAGAGAAAATGCCCTATTTTCTTCTTTTATTCACATTCATCTCAATTTAGAAACCTTGACGTAGAAATTGCGAAAAAAATCCAGATAATTACTTTTTGTTCAATACAGTGACTCAGCTGGCGAAGTTTCCTAATTTCCATATCGAGACCGAGATATTCCCAAGCAAGAACAATCAATATAAATTAAATATTAAATAAAATTATACTTTAAAAGGTGCCAGGGTGGGGGAGGTTGGTGCGGGTGAGAACTGATCTTTCATATTTAGTTGCTCTCTACATAAAATTTCTGATTGAGTTATTTGAGATTCTAAGCTTCTATTTCTGAAGGTGGCCTAGGCTGTTCGTGCCTTCCAAAAGGAGTAAAATATCTCATTCTTTTCAGATTAAAAAAAAAATCTATATGCCTGTCTTTAGATACTTAGACATATTTGCAAAACTGGTCCTAGCCGTCTACATTGTTTTGGAAAAAAGAATACTGTGTACTTAACCAAGTATCTAGAGGGACTGCATACTAAACTTGACTTCATCTTAAAAAGTTGGATTGCAATAAAATACAAAAAGTAAAACAAAGATTTTATTACCTGTATTACTGCAGAAATTCCTTTTTAAAAATTCAGGCAGAATTCTTTGGAAGGAAAATCTGTTTAAGGATGCATTTCTGAGAGAACAGTATCTCTCTATCCCTTTGTAATCAAATCAAGCAGAGGAGGCAGGAGGCTGGCATGGCTAAGCACTGACACAGTGGTAAACCTCAGGGACAAGTAGGAAATGCATAGGTGGTGAAAGCAGTGATGTGTGGTCTGGGAAGAGTACAGGGACGTCGTTTGGAAGTACAGAGTAGGAATCAGGAAAGCTAAAGCACAGATGGAACAGAACTTAGCAAGAGTTGTGAAATATAGCAAGAAAGGATTCTACAGGCACATTTGCCAGAACAGAAAGCTAAGGAGAGTCTACTTTCTTTGATAAATGAGAAGGGAGAAATGGCAACAGTGGACAGAGAGAAGGCAGAGGCACTGAACAAATTTTTTGCCTTGGTTTTTACTGGCTGTTAAGCTACCCACATCTTTTATATCCCTGAACCTCTAGGTGGGAGCTGGGGAAGTGTAATCACTTCTACTGTAAAAGAAGAAACAAGTCTGAAACTTCCTGATGTGAATAAACATGCATAAGTTCATGGGGCCAGAAGATGCACACCTCAGGATCCTGAATTAACTGACTCATATGGTTGCCAACCTGCTCTCCATCACCTCTGAAAAGTCATGGCTGCCATGTGATGTCTCCATTGTCAGGAAAAAGGGAAATATCACTCTCATTTTTAAGGAATGTAGAAAAGAAGACTCACGAAATGATGAGCCCCATGTCTGTGTCTGGAAAGATTGTGGAGCAGATGCTCTGGAAGAATTGCTAAGGCACATGTGAGAGAAAGAGGTGATCTAAAAAAGTCAGCATGGTTTCACCAAGGGTAGATTATGCTTGACCAACGCAGTGGCCTTAAGGATGGAGTGACACCATCAGCAGAAGAAGGAAGAAAAACTGATCACACACCTGGACTTTGCAAAGCCTTTGGTATGGTCCTGCATCACATTCTTATCTCTAAATTGGAGAGAGATTGATTTCAAGGATAAACTATTTAGTGGATGAAAAATTGTTTGCATGATGGAAATAAAAATGTTAGGATCAATGGATATAAGTCCAGGTGAATGCCAGCGATGTATGATGATGTATTCTCTGGTACTCACCAGAGAACTACCTTGGAACTGGTCTGGGACTGGACTTGGGACCTTTAATATCTATATCAATGTTCTGGACAGTGGGATTGAGTATCCCCTTAGCAACTTTGCTGACCACACAAAGCTGAATGCCGCAGTAGATATGACTTAAGGAAGGGATGCTATCCAGAAGGACCTGGACAAGCTTGAAAATTGACCCACATAAACTAAATGATCCAATCCATACAAAGACATCTTGAAAAGCAAATACTATATTCAAGCATGAGTTCAAAGGAAGTCATCACAAATATTTTTTTTTTCTTAAAGAAAAACTATTTTTAAAATTGAATAGACACCAAGAATTCATTCATTACCTGAACATATAAATGAATTGAACTCCCAAGTTACAGTTAAACAGCTGCAATAGCTTATTCTTTTCAAAACACCAACCTATCTACCTTAAACAGGTATCATTCTAGATGAAAAAAAAACATAGTTGTATATAGATCGCGTGGAAGCAAACAGATCCAGAACAGACCAGTTATCCCAATAGTGTGAAATGAATCTTTCATTTGTTTGGAAGGAAAACTGGAGGACTCCGTTTTTGCAGAAGTTGCCAATTTTCAACATGGTAGCTGAAAGAGTGATTTTTTTGCTGTAGCAAAGTAGAAAGCTTGTGACCCAGAGCAGTGTCCACCAGCACGTACGGAGAAGTTGTTTCCTGCACAAGTTTGATCACTGAGAAGAGCTGGATGTCATGCTAAGAGGCAGGATCTCATTGCTAACAACTGTGTAGGACACTGCTTTTTCACTCATACTAAGGACAGTAGGAAGAACTGTACAAAAGACTACCATGTATTAGTACAGAGTTGACAGTAGGAAAAGATTATTTACCATAAAGATGATTAGTCACTGAAATGGATTGCCAGAGATGTTTTGGGTGCTCCATCACTGGAAGCATTCAAGGCCATTTTGGGTGAGGTTTTGGGCAAGCTGGTCTAGTGGAAAGTGTCCTTGCTCATCACGGGGTGTCTGGGGCTAGATGACTTTTACATTCACTTCTGTCTCACAACTACATATGATTATATGAAAATACGGGACGTGTTTCCACAATGACCTGTGAACTGCTAGGATAAGTACACCAGCAGAAAATTTTACCATCTTTACATGTTAGATGAAGGATGGAGCTGAAAAGGAGTCTTGGCCTCTCCCACACGTACATGCATAGCACAGGGGTCCTTGTGCCATTGTTTTTCCTCAACGACCACACTTAATGCCATCATTCAGGCCTTAGCTCCTTATTGAAATTCATCTTATTTCCGTGAACTTGACTGCCAGTGGCAAAAAAATGCATTTTATGAAACTGTTTATATTGATTTTGCCTGTAAGATAGGCTATGAAATTTGATTTAAGAGGGTGTTTTTTGGTAGAAACATCTTTTCATGAAATGCATGCTAATGTGCCTTGCAGGATGTTAGCCATTCACAGAAGACTTCCTTCATGCTTTTCTTTAAGGAAACCTAAAGTGATATGTGTTAACATAGGCCTTGGAAATCGTGACTGATGCTCAAGCCTTTAATTTACACTGGCTCTCAGTGATGTAGGCAGCCTTCCCCAATTATTACACCTCAACAAGTAAACAAAGGTAAAGAAAAAACTTTAACTGACAAGAACTTATAAGAAGAGTCTAAGAAAAGCAAGCATAAAGAATAAAAATAAAATGGCCTCTGTAAAATGTTCCAAAGTTTACTAATGCTAGCAAAATAGAGGAAAAAAATTACAGGTTTTTTTTTTTTTTCATCTTTGACCCTCATTGCAAATTGATTCTTGATACATCTGTTCCTTGAACCATGAATAAAACTACTCAGAGTGTTTTAGAAGCCATTATTATGCTATAGTCAAACACAGCATATCAAAATATTCCTGACTTTTCACATTAGACAATAGTACAGGTTCTTGCTGTTCAGAAAGGAAATGTTCTGTGGCTTGTTATTTGCACAGCTTCTTGGGCTAAAGATGAGCATTGTAGATTCTTTAACAGAACCTGAACACTATGTTATATAAATATTTTAGTCACGATGAGCAAATATTTCAATTTTTCTTGAATGCTTTCAAATATTCCAAATGTAATTTCCAGTTGTGTGGAAGAAGCAGGTTGCAATTGTTTGCCTGTAGAAAATCCACAGATAGTGGATTTTTCCTGTGCAGTTTCAAGGCTCAGGAAGTCATCTGTACAGCTGGCATAGGAGACTGCAACATTTCAGATCTTCCATTTAGGCACTGAGGAAGTGAGTCCATTTTTCAGCACACTGCTGGCCTCACATGTTGTGGTGACAAACACAGATTTGTTTAGTGCTCTGAGATCTTCAGAACCAAATTTCCCTGGCATGGAACCTAGAGATCTAACAATTTTGAGACAACAGAGAAACTCAGCAAAATATGTCAAATAAGTCCAGCACAACAAAATAAATCTTCACATAAACATAGCTATATTGCCACTAAATCCGAACACAAACATTTAAAGCCAGTTCCTGTGTTTCTGCCAAGCTCCATACTGGGCCTTGCGGGCTGACTCAAGCCACCTCTGAAGCAAAACTGAAGGGCATGAGCATCAGGATGATGAGAACACTGTGTTATAGGGAGAGATGAGGTGTCTCAAGTGCCAGCAGTGCTGGAAACAACCTCTTGTTGTCAAAGGCAGGGATGGCTGGAGGCCTCAACCTCCAGGGGCTGAGGGACATGTAGTTTTCTTATTTTAATTAAGCATATTTTAAAGACTACATCTGGTTCTCTGATCATGATGGAAAGTAGCTAAATTCACACTTTTGTAACTACTGAGTTGAATTTATACTGGATATCAAGAACTTATGGGAGGAAAAATCTGACAGATAAAACAGCAGTCAAAGGTCTTCTGACTGCAAGACCTGATTAATCTGTATTAAAGTCTGCAAACCAAAAGTAACTGGGAGCTTCTTTTTCTTCGTTTGGAAAACTACTTAGGAATTTTATGGGATGATGAGTCAACATGGAATTAGAATCCATCAGAAAATGATAAGAGTCCCAACGCCACTCTGGCTCTATCTATGAATGAGAGTTTACAAGTTCTGTACAGCAAAAGGCAGCCAGAAAGAGAAGCAGGAGCATGGTGCCAGAAACTGCGCCCAAACCACAGAACTTCCTCCAGAGAAACCTTTCTTGGTGAGCCATATCTGAACCCGGAAAGAGAGGAGACAACTCATTCCATGCTTTATGTGTCAGGAACCAGCCAATATCCTGAGGATAATAAAGGAAAGTCTTTAAGCAGCCAACAGTATCTCTCCAGGGCTCAACAAGATAAACCAGGCAAGCATGCACTGGTCCTGCTCCAATAACTGGGTGTTATGGAATGTGGTAGGAACATCACATCCTTAGTTTCCCTGTTTTCTCTCCTGCCTCACATGGATGGGGTCTGGCTCAGGCCAGTTATTAGCTCAGAGGATGTTCATCCTGGCCAGGTCTTAACTTGGTCCCCAGTATAAAGTCAGCCAAGATTTCAGCTTCTTATGTAGGCAATTAATGTGGAAGTGGTCACTGATGGTATTACTGAAAAACGGAAAATAGAGTGATACCTGTAGTTAGCTATTAAAACCAAAGTGTATCAGCCAAAAAGCATCGTGTTTTTAAGTACCTGAATGTAGCCTCCCAAAATCCAACACTTCTGCAAATTATTCTTTGACATATATCTTGAGATTTTGTTTACTATTGTGAGCACTGAGGGAAAAATAAAAGTTAACGCTATTTCCTTGGCTTCCTTCCGTATGTAAACTGTGCTGAGTTGCACGTTGTTAATGTTTCTTTAAACATGAAGGCATCACAGAAAACTTCTGCTGCCCAGCACCACAGCAGAGAGCTCTGAAAGGCCAGATTTGCATGTCTATTCCCAGGATGATTATTTGTATCCGCAAATACAGTGGCAAAGCAATGGCAGAGAGCTGGTGCTGCTCTACAAAGAGCTGTTTGCAAGATTCCCATTCCTCACTTCAGAGAAGAGTCAGTTCTGATTCAGTGTCAGATCTCAGTACTTGAACAGTATCATCAACCCCGCACAGATTTTTGGCTTACATTCATGCAGTGTAGACTGACTTCAGCTGTTTGACATTTAAGCTACATTTTATAACTTTTACCTTAATCTAGGGATGCTTGCAGTTGCCCATCCAAGTATTTACCAACTGAGAACGCTGCCTTTGAGCAAGATACATTTGCCAAAATCTAAGGTGAACCTCCTAGTGCAAATGTATAAATTATCAAGACTGACTTAAGGAAACAGTTTTAAATCTGTTTTTACCAAAACACACAACAGTATCAACAAACGTAGTAAACCAAAGAAATTCTGAAGGGAAGCACTGCTGCAAATGGTATTGATTTTTCCAACGTGGAACTCTTTTCTCTGATACCCAACATGATGTTTTCCTGGAAATATATCTTTTAACACGCCTATAAGAAATCCAGAGTTTCTGAGATCAATGTAAAAAAAATTGAAACATTAAAAAAAAAAAAAACAGCATTGAAAATAAATTTACTCTTCTGAGAAAAGAAAGGCTACTTCTTTTTTTTTTTTTTCTTTTCTATCTATCAACATTCTTACCTTTCTTTATCTTCCTAACACAACTACATGTAGTAGCTGTCTACACAAACACTTCAGTAAAAAAGCCAAGCTTCATAATCCTACTACTTTTTGTGCAAAAATATTCGTCTTCATTGGTGAAGAACAAAGCAAATACGTTATGGTATTACAACAGAAAAAAATGGGCTTACACTGCTCTTCTTAATCACACAAGAAGCTGAAGAATTAATCTAGATCTTGTGTGAAACTCATTTGACTCATCAGATTCCTTATAACACTAGCAAGTGTGACTCACATCAAATAAAAGGAATTTTCAGAAATATCCAGCTGACAGCAAAATACTGTCTTCTGTACAACTAAACAACTTTGTTTTAAACAATGCTGAAGCATTTGCACTTTGTTAGTGCAGAGAGATATGACTTTCTCCATTCTAAATATGAGGGCCACTTTCAGAACCTCTACATATCCTTTAGAGATACATTGCTGGGAGAGCCTGAATGGGCTGAGTAGGATATCTCTCAGTCGTGTTCTGGTGAGAGTTTTGCTTCTGTGCTAAGTCCCCTCATGGTGTATGCACAATGGGATGCAGTCATTCAATGGCAGGCGACCCTTGGCTTGTCATGCTGTGTGTCTCAACAAAAAACTATCAGTGCACATACAGTCATAAACTTTTCTGTATGGGGTGTTAGTTGCAACCTGAAGTCCATCTCTACAGTACAAAGAAATGTTAGTCAATCTCAAACAGGAGGGTGCAGGGTGTGTTTCTCTTTAGTGTACTTCTGAAATGATAGCTTTACCTCTGAATAATAATTACCCTTAAAATGCACAGCTCTGATTCAACCTTAGGCTAGACTCCACACTGAGTCAATGTTACAGCATGAGGCAAAGTATATCTACATGGCTCAATATAACCTGTTTTTAGTTACTGAATGTTTGTTTCTCTCTCTTACTTATTTTTAAAGCAGATTTCTAACTGAGCAGTGGGGGCAAAGCCTACAAGGGCTGATTGGCATGCTCCAAGGAACAAACCCTGCTCATTGCCATAGAAGGAATGAAATGGAAAAAAAAGCAAAAATAGGAGACAGAGAAAAGCAGCATAGAAGAAAAGTAGGAAAAAAAACCCCAAACAATGAAGGAGTAATGGAAAAAAGGATTGGCCAGTTCCCCACATTCTCTTATCTTTGCAACAAGCAGTTCATAAACACATGTACATTCTTTAATTGAGAAGGAAAAATCAGAAATAGAGATGTGGTAAACGGTAAAAACATCCCACTGGTGACGCCCTTGGGGATAGATACTGTAAGAGCAGTTTCCAGTGGCTGAGGGTCATCTGCTTGCACACAGCTGATGTGGAGATAAGAAAGTGAGATGTGGCAGACAGAAAAGAAAGTGGTAGCCATCACTAATCCAATTATGCAGCAAATATATCTACTTGGACCAGAGCCAGCCACACTAGAAACACACCCTTCTCAGTGCTCCCATTCCTTTAATCTTTCACAGCATCATTTAAAAGCCCTAGAGCCTCTTCTGGGGCTATAGACAGAAAGGGGATTGGCTCCAAACAGCTGCTTTTGGTACATTCTGCAGTTCTTTTAAAAGGAAACCAAGGAACTCAAAAGGAGTAAGCCAGTATTTTGGCAGTGAGTTTAGGGAAGAAACAAGCCTTCCATATTTTGTGAAACTGGGATCAAAATCACATCCTCTCAGCTGCTCACGGTCATGACTAAATTCCACATCACTGCAGCACTGCTTATTAAGTTGCTTCTTACTTCAGTTCCATTTTTGAAAGCTTAGCTTGTCTGTTTTGCTCTCATATCCAACTTCAAGTATAAATAAACGCAGCTGAAGGAAAAACTGGTGCTAATGTCCATCTCATTGTCCAGAGACAGGCCCCAAATATGTTCAGAGGGCTGAAGCACCTCTCCTATGACAGGCTGAGAGGAGCTTGTCTTCTTCAGGCTGGAGAAGGCTTCAGAGAGACCTCATTGTGATGAATGAATACTTAAGAGGAATTTGTAGTCAGGAGGGAGACTGATTTTTACACAGTCTGATAGTGATAGGACAAGGAGGAACAGTTTTAAACTCAAAGAGGGGAGATTTAGAGTAGTTGTTAGGAGAAATTTTCCAGTCAGATAATGGTGAGGCACTTGGTCATGCGCCATCCCTGAGGATGTTCAAGGCCAGCTTAGATGGGGCCCTGGGCAATCTGATTTCATTTGTTAACTAGTGATTGGCAACCCTGTTCATGGAACAAGATTGCAACAAGGTGATTCTTAAAGTACTTTGCAACCCAAGCTGTTCTATACTTCTGTGTTTCTCAGAGTTACCCTTGTGTTGACTGACTGACATTATGGCTTGCAAAGGGACAAAAAAACCTCCTTTTGTGGCTCCGACATATCTGGTAGTTTTGTCTTCTGTGAGCATGGGGGAAGAGCAATACTGTCCTAGGAAACAGATCATCTATTCCACTTAAACTTATACAATTTTTTTTTGAACGTACACAATTCTATTTCTAGTTTTCTATTTTTTACTTTTTAATAATGAGACATTTTTTTTGAGCTAATGTTCTTGTCTTGAATGGTTGCTGGAAGATCTTAGTGAAGAGTACACTGAGTAAGAGAGTACACTGCTCACCCTAAAGAAGTTAAGGAAAAGTGCCTTCAAATAGGCTTCAGTTCAGAAGAAAGAAGGCAGATGCTCTGCAGTTCTGCACAGGGCATGAATGTGTGTCTGATTAAAGCATGCTGAAATGCTCATCAGCAAGAAGATGCCAGATCAATACATTTGAGAGGAAGGGGAGCCTTTTTTTTTGCCACAGTTATTATTGTAAATGCAACCCAGCTCATATCATTCACCTTAGACTTTGCCTCCATCTTTGCTGTTTTACTGGCAGAAACCACCTCTGCTCAGCAGAACTGGAGTGAATTTATATGCATTCCTCTTCAGACAAGATTTAACCTTGAAAACCAGAGTCAGTGCTTGAGGAGAAGTTTTGGTCACTCTCTTTATCTTTTCAGAAATCTCTGATGAAAGGCAGATACTTTGATGCTTCCAGTAACATTTTCAATCTTTACAGGTTCCTGCAGGCTCATCTCTGCATTTGTTGGATCTTTCAGCTGTAAATGAGTCACATTACACTAAACTGAAAGTAGCTAGCTTTTCCTCTGCACAGCTCCTGAAAAAGTGCCAAAGAACCTCACTGCTCCTCTTTGACATAGCTTGACTATATTTAGTATGTGCTATACTACAAACTTCAATATGGTCTGCAAATCCTGTCTTATATTCAAGAGATGTAGTGACTGCAGGCTATGTTCTCATTCAAGGACAGGTTTCCAATCTCCTGGTTGTCTCGTTTCTTCTCCATTTTCCCACTCTTCCATGAATGCATGTAACATATTCTTTGAGTCACACTGTGTGGGAATAAAAGAAAAATAGTAAGATTTTTTAAAGTACATTTTTCATATAAGGAACACGTTGGCAAATGTCCCTCCCAAGGGTGTTCTCTTATTCAGAGGAGGTAAGTAAGTTACTATAATATGAATTATATTTCCCATTGAACTGGGATAATTTTTGAAGGTAACTATCACGTGCTATTTTACCACTCATTTGTTCATTGACATTCCTATTAAAGACATTTCATTGTAAAAGAAGAAGCAAAAATGTGTTTGAAAAAAAGAAAGGAAAACTGGTAGGTTTTTCATCAGAATTCTTTTAATTTTTGTTTTCAATTTCAGTAATTCCATTGGAATAAATTGAAAAAAAATTGTGGCAATGTATGGAAATTCTGAAACTGATGGAGATCTGATGGGAAACAGATTTTAGTAGAACACATGAAATTGACTTATTTCATGCCATGTTTTGGAATTTTTCGAACGGTCATGATGCTTCTTCTCCAGGTTCTCTTGTCTTTAGCTCGATTGTCCCAGAGGTCATTTATCCCAAGTTCAAAACTTAATCATTTTTGAGCAGCCTTAGAGCTGGCCTATGAATTTGGAAGTCTGAACTGCCTTTAGAACCTTTGAATACTTTGAAATATTCAAAAAGGTGGAACTGAAATATAACTGGAGCATGGATGTTCTCCTAAGCTTTCCTCTTACTGTTAAAATGTTTAAAACTGTTAAAATGTTTAAAACTGTTAAAATGAAAAAAAAAAAAAAAATTGTCTTTTACCACAGTGGCCAGGTTGAGTTTAGGCTGGGCTTTTGCCTTTCTAATTTTCTTCCTGCCTATCCTAACATCTTCTTTGTACTCTCTGAGTTGCCCACTCCTTCTTCCACAGGGGGTAGACTCTTTTTCTCCTGGAGTCTCAGTAAAAATTCCCTCTTTGTCCACAACTGGTCCTCCCCTCTGGCTCATCTTTTGGCACAGGAGGATAGCCTGCAGCTGTGTCTCTAAACACAGAGCCATGCCACTGCCTCTCCTTCCTTGCCTATCCCTTCTGAAGAGCTTATAGTCATCCATTGCAGCACTCCAGCTGTGGGAGCGATCCCACCATGTTTCAGGAATGGCAATAAAATTGTAGTTTGCCTGCCCCATGGTGATTTCCATGCTCAACTAGAATTGCAAATCAATGCGCCATGGCTTCAGCAAGTGTGGTTTTGCATAACATTTTAAGATCATATATGAGGTTTGAGCAGGTACTGGAATAGTGAACTATACAGTACAGTAATTTGTGATCCTCTTGCTGCTATACTTTTTTTTTTTTTTTTATGGTATAAATTTGAAAACTAGTAAAATGTTTTCCCTAACAAATTTTTTTTTTTTTTTTTTTTTTTTTTTTTTTACAGTTTTTACTGTTTGTACCTGGAATTCATGCAAGAACTTCCCAGAAATTAATCCACATAAACAGATTCCTGAAGTGGCATGTTTGGAAAGCACCTTGAAAATGATTGCTGTGACAACTGCAAGAGATCTGCTAAGAAACTTAGCAGCATAATTCTGTAGCCGGCAGTCTTTTCTGATTTATTGAAAATTCAAAACGTCAAAATCTTGCTCTCAGTGGGAACTGATCTCTTTCAGTTACTCCAAAAATCTCTCTCTGAAGCATGACCATTAAAAGGGCTGTGGCAGTTTCATCAAGTCTGTGCTTCAGATTTTAACACTAAATTCTCCATATTCTAATTTTAACTTCAGTATCTGAAGAAATATGCAAATAGAAGCAGATGTCTCTGGAAAAAATGTTAGCAGGAGCTTAGGAACCAGTCCAGGTCCTTCAGAAAACCATACTTTCCCCATTGAGTTTGGAGGGTCCTGTTTTTTTGCGCAATTTTTTTACAGGTAAATTACAATTGCTTTTCAACAAAAAAATATTAATATTTTTAGAAGTGATCAAAAACTATGTTGCAGTCAGGAGACAAATGCTCCTCCTTTACAAAAGGATATCTTGCCAGCTTCAATGAGAAGTCGATGGCAGCCTGCTGCCACCTGGGAGAGAAACAGCTTGGAGCTACTCTGCACCCACCCAGCAGGATGACCCGGGAATTTTGATGATGGGTTTAGGATGAAGTCATGTTCATTCCTTGGCTGGTAGGAGAGCCCGCGTGATATGGGAAACTGCAGAAGAAGGAGCAAATAAGATGGGAAGGGAAAAGCAATTTAAAAGTGGCTTGAAATAAAATCTTTCCCGTAATCACCAAATAATTGTAAAGTGTCAGAAATTTCAAAACTTGAGAGGACGTTAAAGACGGCGCTCCTCAGTGAGGAAT
Source organism: Centrocercus urophasianus (assembly GCF_019232065.1). Classification (NCBI taxonomy): domain Eukaryota; kingdom Metazoa; phylum Chordata; class Aves; order Galliformes; family Phasianidae; genus Centrocercus; species Centrocercus urophasianus. The sequence goes on from NW_024884811.1 coordinate 14,280,297, forward strand.
GACACCTGCTTCCAAAAATAGTGTTTCCTTTCTTGGTGTGTATGGAGTTGGGCAAGCATACATCCTCCCACTCCATTTCGCCTCTTTATTTTTTTCCTGACTGCATGTAAAAAACATTAAAAAGCAATGAATTAATGAAAATTACAAAGCACAGAATGAATGGAAAATCCTTCTCTGTCTCTATTACTGTATATAAGCATGCCATATTTGCAAGACATGAACTATTCTGATTTTCAATCTTCATTTTACCAATTAGAGTGACTCATTTAAATATAAGGATTTTCAAATTAATGTTGAGCCTCTCTGTTTATGGGTCAGAAACTCGGTATTCCAGTCAACGCTGTAACCAGTGAGATAATGGAAAGGGATGAACTGTACAGATTAAAGATTTACTGCTAAAATGCCATTATAGTTTGTTTGTAGAGTTACTGAGTATAAATATTAACTTATTTTTACTGTTTGGGTAGACAGTCCTTTCTGAAGATGCTTACTGTGCTTATGTAAATTGCCCATTTTTTCCTTCACTTCTTGTTTCCATTTAGTATATAAGGGGCTTTGCCCAAAACACTGCTAATCATGCTTTCCTCCATTGGCTACAAAGATGAAGTGCTATGAGAGATTTTAAAAAATCCCATTTTTGTGCAAATCATAATCAAATGCAGATGTTTGTTGTTCTCCATTTTTTATCAGTGGCTGCATTTCAGAAAGTTACATCTGCTAAGAGAGCTGTTAAAAGTATAACTGTATTCCCAAGGGCAGCCAACTTCCAAAGGGCTTCCAAGTGCAGTTGGTCTAAAACAATGTTTGTTTCCATTATTTGCACACAAGAAAACACACAGTCAACGGGCTGTTCATATTTGTGTTGTATGATCATTTGACCTTTCCCCCCTGTGCTTGACTAAAGTACCATTTTAAAATTAAAAACATGTTTACTCCATGTTACTAATTCCAGATGCAGCAAATAAAAGAGTAATATATCAGTCCATGGTGTTGCCATGCGTTTTCCATGAGATTTTAATTGGTAATATCCTCCTAGATAACTAAAGTGTCCCTCAAAATCAGCCAGCTCTCTCTTCAAGGTTTTGAATATTCATCTCTAACTGGCATCAGTGAAATTGGTCAATGCCTTGTCGAAAGCTAGGCACCTGATCTATTTCCATCATATTGATGAATATGTTACATCTAGGTGGGATAGGAATAGGACCAGCGTGGTCTAGTCATGCATTTTTTTGTTATAAAATGAGTTTTAATAACCGCTTGATTTGTAGGAGAAAGGACTTGCACTTATATTCCTGCGCATCAGCTGAGTTATGGCCTTGTCCATGTGCATTATCCTTGCCTGAAGCAGGGAACAGAAATATATACTGATCACTGTTTTTATTTCTCTGAAGGTGAATTAATTTTCATCACATCCTTTTCATTGCCTTCCACGCTCCTGTTCCAGGGAGCATGTACAGTTACTGCAGCTCAGCCAGCAAACAGTATTTTGCTGAAAATTTATTTCTCTGTTGCAACATTTCAATGCATAGCAATGCCTGGTTTGAAATGGCACTTTAAAGGGCTTGTGTTCACTCCGAAGATTTTACTTCTGAATCTGACAGATAGAATTAAAGCCTCACTACAGTTCTGGCCTTGGTTGGGCTGCAGTGTCCTTACACATAACAACTTCCCTTTCCAGTATAAGGTTTAACCTGAAAATAACTGTGTTAAACCCTCCTTGCTGTGGTCAGGGTCTTCCAGCTGCCTGCAGAGTGCCATAAACACAGAGATATTGTAGCAATGCAATTCTTCCACATACTGCACAATGTGTAGAAACAGCGCTGCTGGAAAAGCACATTCATTGCTCTTCCGCTCTTCCTGATATATGGGAGCCTCATGTTTCAGACACAGAATGTCAAGTTCTCAAGACTGTGAGCCAGAAAGAATTGTAGTTTTATGTATGTATATATATATACATATATATTTAAGAGGCTTTTGGGATATAAGACTGATCTGTGGTGCTACAGTGTATTAGCAAAGACAGCAACTAATTTATCTCATAACAAATCTGTAACAGATAAAACACAAAACAAATCAAAGTGACTTGCTATGTAAACCCGGGATTTTTCCATGCTTCTTCTTGGCCTGCTGTTACCCAGCTACTGCCTGATGAGAGAAACAATCACAGGTGAGTGTGATTTCATCCATTACCTAATTTCGCTATGATTATAATAAATATCACTCTTCGTTTAGATACTGGCAAGCTAGCATGGTAATTGGAAGTTCACAATGTTCTCCTATAATCCACACCTAGATACTTATAATCCAATCCAAACATATATGTTGCTTTTGTGAGTTATTTGTCTTAAAAATAAATCCTTCCTAGTGCACATCTGCTTGTGCCATCTTTCTACTTACATCTACCAAATCCGAATCTGGAAAGTGGGCCATAAATCATGCCTTTAAGTGCTTCTGTCTCGTCGCAGTGGTAGGGATAGGGAACTATGCTGCACCCACACAGCAGGAAGCTTTTGGGTTTGTTGATGTTTATCTAATCAATAGCTTTGTTTGGCTGTTACCTAGGATTTGTTTTCTTTGTTGATTTTCTATGTTTCCTTGCACTTGAAGTATTTCTACTCTTGCCAACATTAGGTACTGTTAAGTCAGGATGTAAAAAAAATAAAACCTCCACAGAAATACAAATGCTTCTGAAAGCATGCAGGTACCTTTTGAAGATTTTCCAATTTTTAAAATGCAAACCAACACAAAAGCTGCAACAATTCCCTGGTATAAGATGAAACAGATACTAGGTTATGATCTCGTGTGTATTTTTGTGCCACTGAGAACTTTGTCTCAAACACATATACACCATATGCTTTTAGGTGTAGGTTTTCATTATTGCTACTCACCCTTCTATTTTTCTCCCCTGTAGTTCAGTCTGTTCAGTTTTAAGACTCTGGATCCTCTTAGTTAAGCCAACTCAGAAAAATTTATTGCTGTTCTTCATTGGTCACTGATGGACAAAAAGCACTCTAAAACATACTACATAGCATAGGTGTGTAAAATGATCTCATATAAATGGCAGTAGTGTGCTTAGGTTTCTCATTAAAGAGTAGTTTGTTAAGAACTAGATCATTTCTGTTTCTTTCCTGGACCAAACTTTAGGAAAAAATGTTATTTTGTATTGAAAATGAATGGGATTCAAAATAGGGATGATATTCCCAATCTAAAAGGCTCTCTGGAAAATTTGTGGGATTTAAAGAGTGTCTTTAAATACTTTCTGGGTCTGCACGAAATATTTATTTTTTTCCAAGAGGCAGTGCAGTGTCAGGCACTTAAGAAGTGTTATAATGGCTCAGTAATGTGAGCCTTGAAGTGCCTCAATATAGTTAAAAAAATGGATCAGTGCAGCTATAAAAAGAATAAGTAAAAAGAAAAAAAACCTTTTGAATAATTTCCAAGTCTGGATCACAATGAGCTTATGTCATTCCCTATAATTACAAAGCCATAATCAAAGAATAATGATTCACCATTAGGCCATCAGGCTTAAGGTCAGAGGGCAGTTCATATGAGAAAAAAAGTATAAAGGCACTTAGAAACTGACACACAAGAAAAACAATATTCTTATTTAGCATTTTGTGTCCTGCAGTGTGTAGCACATGATGCTTCAAAAATTTCACAGTAGACAGCTAAGGTGAAAAAATCCAGCATACTAATTCCAGGTAGTATTATTCTGACTCAGGAAGTTCACAGCTGAGTAAAGCACCAATCACTATCTTTTTTTCAGAATGAACGTCACTTGCTTCAGCAGAAAATTTCTTTGCCTGCAGAAAACATTGCAGGTTTGGCAAGTTTTGCATTGCCTGAAAGTTTATGACCTGTTCTGTACTGCAGAGCATTTTCCAAATCATTGAATCCTTTCATTCCTTTTACAACAAATACTGTTCCTGAAAAATCTGCCCCTATATTCTGGGTTTACTCTCAGGCCTCTAATTAGGCTTCTTGAAAATGTTTCTTTTCCTTTATGATCAGCTCTTCCATTTCACAGAATCACACATTCACAGAATTGTAGGGGTTGGAAGGGACCTCAAGAGATCATCAAGTCCAACCCTCGGACTAAAGCAGGTCCTCTACAGCAGGTCGCACAGGTAGGCATCCAGGTGAGTCTTGAACATCTCCAGAGAAGGAGAATCCACAGTGCCTCTGGGCAGCCTGTTCCAGTGCTCTGTTACCCTCACTGCGAAGGAGTTCTTACACACATTCATGCGGAACTTCCTATGTCTCAATTTGTGGCCATTTCCCTTTGTCCTGTCAACACACACTGCTGAAAAGAGTCTGGTTTTGTCACTTTGCCTCCCACACCTTAGACATCTGTAAGGCAAAAATATCAAATCCCCTCTCACCCTTCTTTTCTCAAGGCTGAACAGGTTGCTCAGCCTTTCTTCACAGAGAAGATTTCCAGGTACTCTGTTATCTTTGTGGCCCTCCACTGGACTGTCTCCAAGAGATCCCTGTCTTTTTTGTACCACGGAGCCCAGAACTGGACACAGTACTCCAGGTGAGACCTGACCAGAGCAGAGTAGCAGGGGAGGATCATCATCCTTGACCTGCAGGTCACACTCCTTTTAGTGTACCCCAGGACTCTATTGGACTTCTTTGCCATAAGAACAAACTGCTGTCTCATGGACAGCTTGTTTATTTATTTCCAATGAATGGCTATTCCCACTCTACTCATGCAATTTATTGGTTGTGTTTGAAGCATAAACATGTTGCTGACATGGCATTGCTGAAATTCTCTATTATCTGTTAAATGTAATTGCAGATGACTTCTTTAATACATGAAATACTATTTCCCATAGTTACACGGAAACTGTACAGAGTTTCAAGTCCAGATTGAAATATTTATTGAAATATTTGGTACCAAATCCCTTAGTAGCACCTTAACTAAAACAAATTCAAAAATTTTTTTTTTTTTTTTTTTTTTTTTTTTTTTGAAACTGATGCCATTGCAAAGATACCCATGGAAAGGAAGATGTCTGAGTGCACTGAGTGCATTTGCCTGAAATTTGGCAGCAAAATGACAGTTTTTAGCAAACACCAATGATACACTGGAGTAATTTATGTAGGAGTGTATTCTGATTCCCCACATGCCTCAGCTGCAGGCTGAACTGCACAATCTGCAGGGTCCATCAGGGGGAATATGATGCCCCTGAGAGTCCTGCCCTGGTTTTGCTGGGAGTTGTCTGTAACGCAACATTTCATGCTAGTATTTGAATTCTTGTGTATTCAGCAGAATCCAGAACTGGGACAACTTAATGAAAACACTAACAATTTTGTTTTATACAATTTGGCCAGTGGTTTGAAGCATTTCCATTTGTCAGTGACAAGAGAATGCAGAGAGTGTGGAGAGAGGGAACATTTGTCAGACTTGCATAAGAGCCTGATGCTAACAAGGAGAGAGGGAATGAACCAAGAGGCGTTTGCAAAAGCAACCATATACAAAGATTTGTTTTCTGTTACAGGTTACCAGTTCTCACGCTGGTTTACACGTCTTTTTTAACATTACTACTTTTAATTAGCTCCTAACAGGAAGGAGGAATATCCATTCTATAGATACCTTACACTTTAACACTGGAATAACATCTCTTTTCTTGTCCATTAAGGCTCTGATAGTAATATGTCAGCTGTCTTGTTTTGGAGGTATTTTCCAACCACCAATCACAGCACACAATTTATCCAATTGAAGTGGGCATAAAGAGAAGCATCTGTGTTCTTGAAAAGGAGCATTCATGACAGTGAGTTATTCACTGACACTCTGCAAAAATGCTTTTTCACCACAATCATGTTTTGCCACCATTTAACTACAGACTGTTAAAGACTACAGCTATCTTCTGATTGATATTGTTTAAAATGTGCTGTTAACAGTTCTAAGTGGATTTAGCAAGCACATGGAGAAGATAAGAAATGAACAAAATAGTTGGCTAATTGAAAATAATATGATCCATTACTGGATTTCCCAGAGGGCATCTCCTTCCAGTAAATGCTCCCAGCTAAATGAGATTTAGAGAATTTTGTCTGTGATGCCAAGCATTAGTAAGTGATTTAAAAATCCATATTTATTTAAAAAAATAAAAAAGGGTAATGGTGGTATGGAAATCAAGACTTCTGTCTGGAAAGGAACAGATTTTGGCCCTGCTGTCAAGGAGGTAGACCACAGAATCACAGAATCACAGAAACACCAAGGTTGGAAAAGACCTTCAAGATCACCCAGTGCAACCATCCAACTCTCACCAATAGTTCTCACTAAACCACGTCAACACAACATCCAAATGTTCCTTGAACACCTCCATGGTTGGTGACTGCACCACCTCCCTGGGCAGCCCATTCCAGTGCCTGACCACTCTTTCAGACAAGCAGTATTTCCTAACGTCCAGCCTAAATCTCCCCAAGCACAGATTGAAGCCATTCCCTCCAGTCCTATCACCAGTTACACGAGAGAAGAAGCCGACCCCCAGCTCACTACAGCCTCCTTCAGGCAGTTATGGAGAGCAGTAAGGTCTCCCCTGAGCCTCCTCTTCTCCAGACTGAACATTCCCAGCTCCTTCAGCCGCTCCTCATAAGCCCTGTGCTCCAGACACCTCACCAGCTTTGTTGCCCTTCTTTGAACCCGCTCCAGGGCCTCAATATCTTTTTTTGCAGTGAGGGGGCCGAAACTGGACACAGCACACAATGTCACCATGTGTGGCCTCGCCAGAGCTGAGTACAGAGGGACAATCACTGCCCTGTCCCTGCTGGCAATGCTGTTTCTGATGCAAAGCCAGGAAGGTCAAACCATGAAGGGTTCTTGATCAAGAAAGTGTGTTCCTTACTGGAGTTTCCTAAAGACTCTCCAAAGAGGAAAAATCTCTACAGTAATGGCTACAAATAATTAGTATAAAAGCATGAATTTTGCCAAATGTCATATTTTTTATGTTAACATCATTGCTCTACTTCACAACATGATTCATTAGTTACTTTTTTTTGGAATGTGACCTCTCCCATTATGAGGAGATCCTTTTTTTTATTTTTTTTTATTTTCATTTTTTTTCCAGGGACTGAAATTAGGAGAAGCACATGAATGAATTTCTAAATTTCTAAATCTTCTTTCTTCTTAAGTTAATGCTCAATGCTCATGACAGATGGCAGTGGAGGGGCAGTCTGATAAACAGGTATTTGACATGGAAGGGCATATAAAGGAAAAATGTTTAACTGAATTGGTCATCGCTGGTAAAAATGCATAGCTAGTAGTGGTGACCATGTTGAGAAATAGTTTTTTGTAGCTAAAATTTGCAGTATCAACTACTATTGTAATTTCTATGTAAATAAATAGGAAGCTTTCCTTCTGGAGCAACCTACATGTATGAATATGTCTGTGGACAAAAGAAAATATGAAGTATGCATGTGCTATGCTGACTATTCCTAAAAATACTGCCAGTTACCCTGACAATTGGAATGCTACTATTTCAGCACTTCTTGTGTTAATAGCAGACATCTCTATGAATCAATGTGACAGCCATGAACAGAATATGACAGGAAAATACATTAAGAAATCAAGAGTTCACTGCACGAGGTAGAATAATGAATCAACTGTATGGGAAATCAAGGACATGGAATGCTTGCCTGCATTTTATTCAAGGAGTTGCCTGGAAGGATAGCAATGAAACCCGAAACTATATGAAAATGATGTAGTTTTATACTGTTTAACAACTTGGAAAATTTCAGCAGATTTCTCAAAACAAGTCACAAAAGACCTAAAGAAAAGCTTTGAGGTGCCATGATACTTTCAGCAAGCAGAGACCAGAGCTTCAGGTCGAATGACTCAGTGCTTGATGGTGGCTGGTTACTGTACAGTTGCATTAGCAGAGCCTGAACTGTAAGACCTTGCTGACAGATCATGGTGCTGTGTGCTCATTTCTGAAGAAGTAATGAAACGTGAGCCTGCAGATAGACAAAAATACAGACAAATGAAGTACTTGAATAAGTTCGGACATGTGGCAATAGGACAAACTCAGTGGTTGTTTTGTACCTAGGGTTGTACACTAGCATCTTCCAGTAACCTGCAATTACTGGCTTTGGGTATCTGGCACGGTTTTTGCAGATTCAGTTTCTCTTTCACACAAGAGGAACATTTGCTTTCTGTTCAGAACAGAAGGCTACCTTTGATGGTATACTATAAATGGAAATAAAATAAAACTCGAAGGTCAGAGCAATTCTTAAAATTCACCCTTTTCATCTTCACATCTCTTTGAGACCCAAGTCTTACCTTTTTCAAAAGAACTCAGCAAATGCTCGAAAGATGCAGAAAGTAGGGTTGATTTTTCCTATGCTGGACATAGAAGAGATGGAAGAAAACCTCTAAAGCTATTGTTCAGACTCCTTACTCAGAGGGAAACCAGGCACTTCCTGGGAACAATTAATGTCATACAAAAATAGGCAATCTGAAATAGGTCAAGTGACTCATGGGCTGGAAATTTCTCTCTCTTTCAGTTGGCTATTGAGAATACTCAAGCAACACCCTCTCCATACCAAGAGATCTTTACAAATTAAACTCATAGGATCTCAGTCTCTCTGGATGCATCTATACTACAACTATACAACTACATCTATACTACTGCAGAAAAACCTTAGCTGAGTTCAAGCAAACTATGTTTGATTTGAAGTGGAATAGATATACCTGATCTTTGTTAGGAGATTTCATTTCTTCTAACACAGTATGTAGAGGAACAGCTGACAATGAATGACTGAAGGTTTAGCTGAATGAGCTATACACTTGTATTATACGGCGACTTGCAGATTCAGTGGTTTTTTTTTTGTTCTTTGTAACCTGGTCAGATTATCCATTTCTTCTTTTCATCTATGTCAGTAGTTAGAGAAAATAAAATCTCAGAGCTCAGTTCTTAGGAGCGTTGGTGTCCTGTTAATATTTTTCATGGGCTGATGTGATGACAAGGTTAGTCATGTAGAGAAGAGGTTTCAGTACCACTATTATCTTCAGCCACTTGCTCTCTGCACTCCTATAGAGTATAACTTCATAATGTGCCTGGCTCAAGCAAACTATTTCACCTTTCCACACATTCACAGCGAGTAGCTTTAACCTCTGGAAGCTGACAATCCAGCTGCTGGTGCTGTCCTGGATAAAGAGAGTTCTGAGTAAGCATGATGTGTAGGAAACAGGCTGGAGTTTTCCCAGTAGACCTTCAGTACTATCTGCAATGGGAGAGGAGGCAAATTGGATGTGTGACACTTCCATTACGGGTTTCATTTAAGATATGTGGCCCCTGATTTATAAATTATAACTGCTTGTATTAGACTATTACTCAATTTATATCTTACTACACTGTTTATCTTATTTTCCATCTTTGCTCATTGTCAGCTTAGAAAACTTGTAATCTACTCACATGAAAACATAGGAATATTTTAAAATAGTACATCCAAGTGTAGGCTATTCACTTTCTGAACAGTAGAATCTGAGACTGAGTAACTGGTACTTGCATGCTTCCTATAGAAATCACGCAGATGTAGTCACTGAGTGAAGTCCAAACCATTCAGTGTAAACATTAAAGTCCCCCAAAGGCTCTGAGAATACTCTCTACTGCTCTTTAGTTTGAGGAATAGATATTAATGCAGATTGACAATCTCCATTTTTCTAAGTCTATAATGTCTTTAATGTTAGTTTAAGAAGATATCAGTCCTGCCTTGACATTCCCTTTTTTTTTTTTTTTCTTCCAGCAAACCATATAAAGGAAATAAGAGTGAAATTTGTCCATCAGTAGTGCTCATCTATTTTAACTCTTCATATAATAATACAACCAAGAAAAAAACATTGTATATTTTGTGCACAACAGCACTTCCACACTATCATTAGAATAGAAGCTATCTGCAATAGCTGCTTAATGATGCCCAAGCAGTATTTATGTACAATTTTTTTTACGTTTCTGTTTCAGTGATAGCTCATATAAGGAGGAAGAACAGCTTTCATCATGCTTCCCAGTGTTCATCAACTAATTAAAAGTGCAAAAGCTTTTCAGTAATAGTTCGTTTCGAGTGCTTTGGGTCAGATATTCTTGGTTTTGGTGATTCTTCAATTTCAGAAAGAACTTGTCTCTGTGAGTGTCCCTCTCTTTTTCAGAGAGAAAAGACTCTTAAATATTTTGAACAAGTTTTGGATGTAACATTAGTCAACAAAACTTCTCAAACTTTCTAGCCTGCAGAGTTTCACCCTTTGTCCACAACCACTGCTGTGAAGAATGGTTTGGTGCCAGCATCAGGAAGCATGAGATCATTTGAAGTTTGTAGACCAGAATGGCATAAGTGTAGGAAATTGCCTAGTTATTTCCTTTACAAAGTACAAAACATGCTTATTACTTATTACTTATTACTTATTACTTATTACTTATTACTTACTACTTATTACTTATTACTCATTTAATTATGATTTCAGAAATTAATTTGTAATGATGGACGGAGTACAATATTAGTTAATAATTAGGGAAATGAGAGACCTGTGCTTATTCAGATAAGTCCAACACTTCTGCTTCCTGGATGACAAATATGATTTGATAAGACATGTTATCTTATTTGAGAAGTATGGGAATTAATTTTTTGACTACGTTTTAAAAAAAAAAAAAAAAAAAAAAAAAAAGAATTACACTGTTCTGCTTACAGAAATTCTGCACCCTGGAAATGGGTGAAAAACACAAGAGCTGCACATTTCATTCAATTGGACTTCTAAAGCATTTAGTTTTATATATTTTCTCTTAACATTTTACAGTGTTCTAGAATAGTAAAGCTGCTGTTTGTCAGAATAAATATAGTTAATACTTCATATAGAAAGTAACCTGTTGAATTTTAAAATGCCTTCTTAAACACTATCTTCTTAAAATTTACATTATCTCTAAGTAAAAAGCTGTTACAAATTGCTGTAGTGCTTTTTCTGCAGGTGTTCTGCTCAATTCTTGTTGGTTAAAAACACCATTGTTTACCATCCTTGATTCTACAAAAGTCATGCTTACCTCAATATCTAAATAAAGCTAACAAGAAAAGAAATTTACATTTTTCTTGCTGTTATGATAAAATGTGACTGTATTACATCTTCAAGAAATTGTAATATAGATGTGGAAGTAAGTTATACTTTTATACAAATATAGATCAGAAAAATCTGTGTACCTAACTTGGTAGACACAAAAAATAGTCCAATACATGAAGTCTCAAGAGCATCATTATTTCTGCAGTGAATACAGAAACAGGAAATGAATGGTGTGGTTATATAAATGAGTGTAATACTTTGGGAAAATGAAATTTGTATGATTAGGACAAACATTATACAAGTAGAACTAATGACTTCATAAATGCCATACAGACGTAATTAGGATTTCCCAATCCTTGTTTATTAAACTGTCCCCAAACTACAGAGCTGTAAACCAAAACCCCAAATGGTGAGATACAGTCTGGCAATTTGAATGAGCAGCTTATATATGTGTTACAAGAGGTCATATTTAAATTTAGATTTTAAAATTGATTTTTTGGGGGGGCCCTAGGAGAATTAAAGAAGTTCTAAAAACCTTTCATGTTATGTCTAGTCATGCCATCTATGTTTTTAAATCTTTACACAAAAATGTAAGGAATAGTACACAAATGAAATGGCAATTAAACAGTATTATTGCTGAAATATTTTCTTTTTCAATTTTTTTTTTTTTTCTGGAATTCTGTGTTTCTTTCTCTCTCTCTCTCTTTTTTTCTTGTTCCTTTTCTTTTTTATAATAATTCAAATCTGTAGTTTTTTAATCCAATTCTCAGAAGGGTTTCTCCCACCTATGAACCCCATAAAAAACAGCCAATAAAGAAATATATATATATATATATTCAAAATAGTAGTCAGATTTTCTGTCATCTCAGGCTTGGGAACACATGGTACAAAGTGTTCATTAGATGGAACACGAGGATTCAATAAAAAAGTGGAGTTGGCCAGTGAGCGGCAGTTCCAGTACATAACAAAATGTTGCAGTTTCAAAATTTGTTTTCATTCTTTGTTAGAATTTAAAAAGAGGCTATCCAAGCATCTTGGAAAGGAACTGTATTGAAACGCCCCTTTTTAAATGGAAAAGATCTGTTTTCTCAATTCCTTTTTCTTTTTCAATGAAAATGAGATTTGGATGCTGTTGAAAACTGTAGTGAACCAGTGACACCTCTGCAAAACTCGGGCATTGGCAAAACTATATAATTCAGTAAAAATAAAAGCAGAGTACATGTCATCAAGTTTTGTAGTGACTTCCAAGAAAAAGTAACCAGCAAAATCTCAGTGATTATCCTTATAAAATAACAATTGTAAGTATTACAGCATCTTGGGATAGAACTTTAAATTAATGGCTGAAAAATTAGAAACTTGGAATCCTTTTTCTGCTTAAAGGAAAGGGTAACATATCTGAGTAGCACAAATATAATTCATAATTTCCAATAAATTATTTGGCCAAAGTCTGAATGCTTTTACCATCAACTTTTCCCACATGGGGATAATACTGTTCAAATATAGTGACAGTGTGATGAGAAGAAGCTTATTTTATGGCTTTCTCTAGCACTGCTAAAGTGCTTACTCTTTCTAATAGATCAGAAGCCATTAACCACATTAACTTAGTCACCATAATGTGCTCAGCACTAGGTGTTTCTGCTCAAACTTTCCTGTTAAGAAGAAAGCTTTCTGCTAATATGTGCCACCAGTTTGAATATTCTTCATAGTGTCAAAAAAATTTAGTTTGGCAGCACGTCATTTTTTTATGTTTGTTGTTTCTTTCAAGCACTGGAGCACAGTTGCTGTATGTACAGATTCAGCTATAAAACCCATGATCCTGTAGCCCTTGGCTGTAGCAGAGATCCATGATATTTTCTGTGTATGATGGTGCTCAGGTGTCCTATGTCAGAGTCAGGATGCTGTCATATAAATACCTCTGAGGCACCATACCACAATTTTGAGCACTGCCCAGAGTGTTGGTAGATGCCCCAACCCTGGAGATACTCAAGGTCAGGATGGATGAGGCTCTGCGTAACCTGAAATAGCTGTAGTTTTTCCAGTCCATTTCAGAAGAGTTGGACTAGATGACCCTTAAGGACTGTTAAGAGTAATGAGCTGTATTCTTCCTTTCTGAAAGACTGTCCTGTTGGCCTCTGGGTGAAGCAGCACCAAGCAAAATAAGCCCTTGGCTGGTCCCATACCATCATTCCTTCGTGCTCTTTGCTGGTAGATTTCTCCTTTGTTTTCAAACTGGGGACAAAGGATGTCTATGCTCATCGTGTTCTGAGATCCTGTTAATTTATCATCTCTGCCTGTATCTGTAGTTCTATCTGTAATCAGATGCTTGAGAAGTGTGATTCCCTACCACTGCAGAATTTTTTGCTAACCTTTCTAATTAGAGGTGGCCTTTTATTTATTATTTAATCTCTCTGTTTTTTGGTGGTTTTTTTGTTTGTTTGTTTTTTGTTTTGTTTTTTTTTAAATAAATCTCTTCTCTAAAATTTTTAGAGTTCCCATATTTTGTACCAGTCATGATTTTACTTTGAAGACTGTTGTCCTTTTGACCTTGGTAACTGGTATACAAGTATTTCAGTGCGATCACAGCTGCAGCTTCTGGCCTCAAAAACTCTATGCAGCATTTTACAAGAACCAGAACTTCAAATTTAGATCCTTTTCACCCTTTAGTTCACAGAAATTAAAGGAATCAAACCTCAGCTGTTCTTTCTAACCACATACTATTGTAGGCTACTCTAAGCACTAATTCTCTCTTTGAAATCAGTAGTCTCCTTAGCACGCATTTCTGTGATTAGTGACAATGATTAGATCTCAAATTTTTTAAAAGAGCAATACTTTAAAAAAGATCTTCATTCCATATGAACATATTTATTAACAAATTGGTGGATTGCAAAGTCTTTCTAGGTCTAGCCTGAGGATTGAGACTGTAAGATTCGTTTACAGTGATTATCTTTCAACAAATATATTGTAGGTGTCACGCCCACACAAACCACATGAAGTACTTTATTTTGCCCATTCTACAGAACAGGAAGATATCATTTCTGTTTGTGTAGAGCTGAGGTGAGTTATAGCCACCACTGAAATCTCAGTTTTCAGCAGTGACTGAAGAACGTATTAACTTTCACAGCTGTCACGGCATGGAGCCAACAAGTAATATCAACTCTGTCATAAACTCAGGTGAATCAGAAGTGTAACGGCCATACTTAGGCAGGCTGGGTATGAAAGAGTGGTTTCAAGACATTCCTACAGAAATCTTTGTGAAACACTGCCAAGTGTTGAAGGAGAATGAGGAGAGGACCTCCTGGCTCCTCCTGGAAGGATGCAATCAGCATTACTCCCTACTTCATACTGGAGCTAACAGTAAGAAGGACTGCTGGAATTTTCTGGAACTGGACAAATGGAGTCCTCAAGAGTATGCAAACTATAACATAATCATATACAGATTGAAATTAGGCTTTTTAAAATTAAATGTTTCACTTGCAAACACCATGTGATTAGGTCATTGCTAATATGACCCAATTTTACATCTTTTTTTCTTTTTTCTTTTTAAACATGCAATATTATAAACTCAGTATGTGTTCAGTTTACCCTCTTTTATCCAAGTGATGCTTCATTTAATTTTTCTTCATTTCTTGGTGTCTCTAAATCATGACAGGAAATAGAAGTTTTGAAATCATGAACAATCTGTAGAACTCTAAATTGCTCCCTCATGTTTTCTGTGGCTGCTTAGGATATTTGGGGAGGGAGAATAGTGCTGAAGTAGTGACTGTTGATGACAGAAGTTTGAGGTGGCACAAATCAGCATCTCCCTGGGTGGTGTCTGTCCTACTGTGCCGACTGTGCACCTTGGCTCAGCGGAGTTATCACTTTTGAGTCACAAGGGGCTGGTAAGCAGTTTGGCTTCTGCATTCACTCCAGGTTCACATCACAAGATCAATGGTAAGTCTGGCACAGATGCTGCTGAGGACTGAGGAGTCTTGGCAGTAGCAACAGATGATCTCACAAGATATGCTGAGGCAAACACTGCTGGGTTTCTGTGTCCTTCAGCCCTCTGTAGCTTCCAGCAGTGCTTGAGGTTTGCTGAACGGTGCTGTCAGCAACACCAAAAGTGTCTCTCCTCTTGTGTATAAGGAGGGCAAAATTTGCTGTGGTTCAAGGCCATTAAGTCATGTCTGATAGGGCCAAAGAAGCTGCTTTCTTGACTGGGTTTGGGTACATGTGATTCTTACTCAGTAACATCAGAAGAAGGGGCTAAATTGTGTTAGGCTAAGTACCTAAATATTAGACAGTTTGAAGTAATAATAACTTTTTCTAATATGCAATAAAAATTTGTGGTGCTTTATGTCCTACTCACTGCAGTATATGACTAAATGACATCATAGGGCACTATCCACACAAATTGTAAAAGATCTACCCTATTATCAAATTTGCCGCAAATAAGGTATAGAAATTTCAGTTATTTATATCAGTATAAACAGTATGAGAAATATGAACATGAAAAGATGAAAAAGGAAGTGATGCAAGGTCTTTCTTCAATCCATGTTGAGTTCAGGAATTTCACATATCCTGAAGAGAGTAGTAGTTAGATAAATGATTTTCATAGCTTAGTTTGGGATGATTTCATAATCAACGAACAAAGAGCTGGTTATAATTATGTTAACAGAGACATAAATGTCTGTTTAAGCACATAGTTATTGCAGTCTTTTAGGTAATCAGATTAATCCACAATCACTGTGAGTGGAACTGTGAATGGAACTTGAAACATGGTTAGACCCTAAGAAAGCTACGTATTCAGCTTCTCAGCTAGAAGTGATACCAGCCTGTTGTTTTCTCAAAGGCATTTGGTTGAACAAGGCTTCTGGTTTTCTGCCTATGCAAAATGCCAGGCTTCCCCTCAACCTCTTTTGTATGCATATTTTCATTTAAATTCCCCAATAAGTTATTCAAAGTATTTCCTATGTGAATGTTAATATTTATTTTTCCAAGGAATTAAAATGATACTTATTAAGAACTTTTCCCATTCATTTTCCATAGCTAAATTAACTTGTATATAGTCAAAGAAAACAGAGATTTCCAAAACAGTACCAAAGCAGATTTAGATATCCACCTACAGCACGATGTCCTGGAAACCCTTCATTGAACTGTCATCTAAAGTAAAACATTTCAAACTGTGTTACCTTAATTTTAACCTTAACATTCTCCAGATGCTTAGAATTGTAAGTCTGTTCATTTCTAAGCCTGCCTTTCTGTCCATAGCACTAAGTACATGGAATTTAATTAACATTCACTTAGCTGGCTTCTCAAAGTGAAGCAGTTCTCTTTAAGGCTTTGAATGGGTTTATCTAGGAGTCATTTGGACATCAACAGAACTGAACAGATGAGAGAAACCTCTGAGATGGTTACCCATATGCCTCACTGTGTTCAAAATTCAGCTCTTCCTCCGTTCTTGAATGAATGCTCTGTTAAAAAAGATAGTCTCTTCCTCTCACATGTAGACAGATACATATTCCTTCTCACAGTCAACACTTCTATATATATATATATATATTTTTTTTCCAGTTGTGCACAGCCTCACCAGCAGATGTTCTTTACTCATGTTCCAAAAAATTGATAACGTTTGGTTAGAAAATATCCCTAGTCACTGGAATAAGTAAAGTTGGAGAGCCTCAGGCAGTGCTTAGGAATTTCAGACCTGTATTTGATCTCCTACTACAATATTCAGTAAAGGAAGCAAGGGAGGACAAACTCTTAACTCTCTCCATGAACTACTACAGTGTTGCAGTCTTACAATGAGGTTAACAAGTCAGTGATATTCTATCCGTCCAGTTTTATTGCATTCTTTTTTTTTTTTTTTTTTTTTTTTTTTTTTTGAGCATTTTGCCACTTGTGCTGTCAGTGTGGCAATACAGGCAAAGTAATGACAATTTATGCATTACGAACAGAAGCATATGCAATAATTTTTCTGAAAGTTTCACTGGAATATAGCAGCAGAGCTTAAATGCTGCTTGACTAGTGAAAAAAAAAGCCTGTTGCTGCATAAACCAAGAAAGCTTCTGAGCTATGAATATGCATGGATGGGGATACTTTCAAAATACTCCAATGAGAACCACACTGAGTACAGACTTGTCATCATACTCTTGATTAGAGTGACTGCTAATTGAGAACAAATTTAAGTATATTGCTAATCTGAATGTAAATCTGCGCAAGATGAGTTTCACTGAGAACTTCTATTTTAAACTTTATTTTTTAGATTAGATTTTTATGATGCCCAATTTTGAGGGAGACAAAAGGAAAGATTTCTCTGAGTTGCGATCACAGCATCATAAAATAATTTAGGTTGGAAGGGACCTCTGGAGGCAGTCTGGTGCAACATGCTTCTAAAATCTATCTTCAAAGTAAGATCAAACTGCCCATGGCTATCTCTTGTAAAGTTCTGCATACCTCTGAAGGTTAAAAGCCCATAGGCTTCCTAGGAAGGGAATACTAACCATGATTTTTTTCTCTCCCTATATTTTGTTGGCATTTTCCCAGATGCATGTTATAAGAGTTATGACTCTTGTCTTGTTGCTATCTACTTTTGAGACAAATACGACTTCTCTTTTCTTTAAGAACTTCCTTTTATATAGCTGATGGCAGCAATGAGATCCTCCCTTAATCTTCTGTAGAGAAGAGATACAAAGCAAATTGATTTCCTTTAGCATCTCCCTAAAAGTTCTCCAGACTCTAATTATCCTAGAAGCCCTTTGCTGAACTCTCCGTCATTTGTTCCTACCTGTCAACATCTACTGGAGAAATCAAAGCTGGACAGGGTACACCAGATGTGACCTTAATGACATTCCACAAAGAGCAATAATCATTTCTCTTTATCTGCTGGCTGGATCCCTGATGATAAAGCAAAGTATGTTGCTCCAAGTGCAAACTGCTATCTCATCTTCAGATGTGAGGATTCACCTACATCCTCTTTGGCAAAGCTGCTTTCCAGACAGATGTCTCTTAGGCTGCACTGTCACCTGGACTGATCTATCCCTAAGTGTCAGACTTGGAATTTGCTCTTGAATGACATCATGAATATCTCATCTGCCCATTTCTGTAGCATTTGTGATTGCTCTGAAGGGCAGATCTGTCCTCCTTTGCGCTGACCAGGCCATTCACTTTGGTGTCCTCTGTACCTTGATAGGGTGTGTTCCATCTTGAGGCCCAAGCGTTGTATAGGAATGTTAAATGGTGTTGCACTTACTGTAGCTTCTAAGCAACCCATTCAAAAGTGTTGAGTCATTAGTTAAACTTTAAACTACTGAAACTACTTGTTAAATACTTGTTGAGTTTCATGATTAAGTTTTCAGCATACTCTGTATTTCAATGAACAAGACCACATCTTTCCCATCTGATTACAAGGATATTATTGAAAAACCTGCCAAAAGCCATTCAAAACTTCGGATAACTTCCACTTTTCTCTTATCCATGTACTCAAAGATAACTTATGGCTATCAGGTTACTGATGGCAATCAGGTTACTCAGACATGGTTTGTCCTTGTGAAGTCCACGCTGGCTATTACTAATCACCTTTTTCCTTTAGCTCTCACTTCAATGAGAGTAAGCTTTATATTCAAGTCGTTAATATCAAGACTTTGGGGTGACACTTGAAAGCTCTTAATTAAATATAAATCTGTGATTAACTTATTTATCTGTCTCAAGCTCAGGTAAGTTAACAAATCAGGCCTTTAGTGTGAAAAAACATATATCAGACAGTACGATAGGTCACTTTACCAGCAGAAGATTGCAGATTCATTCTTCTGCTAGAGTTTCCCACCATAATGGTTTTAATTTGCTGTGATAAAAGTAAACATATAAGGTAAGGGGTAATTATCATTACCGCTATTCATTACATGATACAATGCTGGAAAAGAAAAAACGATAGAAGCCTGGCAAGGTCAGTGTAATCACCTATTCTCATTCACATGTACACAGATTTGACAGCTGCTCAGCAAAATTGGATGACCCTTATGTGGAAAACTCCTGTGAGGAATAGGACCTGAGCAGGCTTGGTGAGTTCATCTTTATTCTGATCATTGATATACAAAGTACTCTTCCAATATGGGCCAGGCTGTGAAAACATTAAGAATATCAGTAATGTTGGTTGGCTGCAAGTCAAGCCATTTCATCACTCATTACCTTCAATAAATCGCTGAGATATGCGCTAAGTAAATCTGCTGATAGCAGTATGAGATTTATGGAATAGAGGGAAGTCTAATAGGACTAAATCCCCCTTTAGTACAACTATGTAGTTTAATATATGATTGTATAATGGAGCAGAAGCTGTGCAACTCCCTCTTTAATCAGCACTAAAATCATGCCAGACCTGTCTGGTACTGAAGCTTTTTTTTTTTTCATGTGGACAATTTGTAGTCATCGATCATTTTGCACTCCCGCACACCAATTAAGCCTTACATTAAGAACAGTACACTCTCTATATTATATATTTCCATTATCTGTTTGTAATTGTACCTATAACAAGCCATATTCTACAGAGGAGTTCATTACCTTCCCCTTCCCCTTCCCCTTCCCCTTCCCCTTCCCCTTCCCCTTCCCCTTCCCCTTCCCCTTCCCCTTCCCCTTCCA